>NC_133654.1:147748115-148048115 GCF_009905375.1 Apium graveolens | reverse complement strand
TTCTTTAAAATTAACAGACTCAGACAAATCTTCTCATGCAACTGGCTAAAGCACAAGGCCTAACTCCTCAACTTGATGATAACAAAAAGGGGGAGAGAGAATCAAGTAAGGGGGAGAAAGGACCAACTGAGGGGGAGAAACTTCAAGTACAAATCAGCAAAGTAATTGTACCTTCAATTACAGTTTCCAAGCCAACAGTTGCAGATGGTATAGATCTAATTAAAGCAGCAGCGGCAAATTTGAAAGTTGCTGAAAAAGGAAAGTTGAGTTTGATTAACTGGAATAAGATTGATGAGGAGATACAGAAAAAGTTTGAACTAGTCAAGGAGCCAGTTCAGTCAACCATCCATCACTCTCATGTCAAGCCAATCAGTGTGAATGAGATGAGCATGAACTATCTGGAAAAAGGACAATCTTCCTGCATCAAGTCTACAAAGGCTGAAACAATTCTTAAACCAAGGGCAAATTATCCAAAATCATCTTGGAAGAACCCTATGGACACTGTGTATGAGACACCCAAGCCTGATGAAAAGAAGCTTCTGTCAAGATCTATTGTCTTCTATAAAGATCCAGCTGGTTCAGCTTCAAAAAGGAGAATTACTAAGATATTCAGAAATGGAAAGGAAATTTGTGTGGTAGCTGGACATCCACAGTTTGCTCAAGCAAAGAAAGAAGAAAAAGCCAGATTGAAGCAGGAAAAGAGGCAAGCTGCTCTAGATGCAAAGAAGTCTAAACAAAAGAAAGAACAGATTGCTATCTTGGCCAAGCTACAGGCTGTAAACTCTTCTCAACAAATTCCCTCTCAACCATCTGAAGCTGCTGAATCAAAGAAGAAAATTGAAGAACAGAAGAAATCCCCAAGGAAGAAAGAATTGGCTAGAAGAACAAAAAGGAAACTGGATGTTGTTGACAAGGAATTGGAAGATCAATTTCCTAAGGAATCCACTCCAGCTACAACTCAAGCATCAAAGCCCTCTGTGGTATTTGAAGACATAAGGGTGGTGGATCCCTACAGGAACATACATGGTGAACCTATTGTAGCATTTTTAACGCAGCGGTGTCATGGTAAAACACTTTTACATATACAAAATCCAAATAAAAGCATATAAATCGTGAATAAAAATTCGAGGGATCGAATCTAACCTTTTAAAATAATTCGGAGACAACGATCAGAGATCCTTAGCAGTTGCTCCTCAAGTGTGAAGCACTCCACCGGTATCTACCAAGAAAACGATGTTAAGGAGGAGGAAAGAGGTGGAGAGAATGGGGTTTTCCAAACTTTTTGGGTTTTCGGGTTCGTTGTGGGTTAGAATAAAATAGGGTCTATAATAGTGTATTTATAGGCAAAATTTTCAGCTGAAATTTTCCCATAAATAATATTATTATTATCCCATTTATTATTCTCATTAATAATTAAAACACCTTTTAATTATTAATCCTTTTTCTAAACACTTTAGAAATAATTATCTCTCTTGATTTAATTTCCAAAAATTAAATCCTTTAATTAATAATATTAAGAACTTTTCTTAATTAATTTATAATCAATTAAATCTCATTTAATCAATTATTAAATTTTCCAATTAATTATTTATTTCATAAATAAATAATTATTAGCCATTATTAATTAATTCCTCCACCATTAAATCATTCTCTTTTTATGGTATGACCCTGTAGGTTCAATATTAAGCCGGTAGTAGAAATAAATAATAATAAAACTATTTTATCATTATTTATATAAATTCTCTAATTTATTAAATATGATTAATTAATTAATCACATTTATTCTACATCGTGAGGGATACTTCTCAGCATATCGCGACTATCCGGATAATATGAATTCACTGCTTAGAATACCAAGAACCTATTCAGTGAATAGTTACCGTACAATAAACATCTTCTACCCTACAATGTCCCGATTAAATACAAGGCTGGATCTCGTATGAAGCCTATCTAATTCAATCACTTTGCTTACCATTTACTATGCGTAGTTCTATGCAAATTAGAAACTCCTTTCTAATTTCATTTACTCTGGCCAGAGATTCCTGAACTAGCATAAGTGGATCAGCCTTGAACATTTGCTTCCTTCACTGGAAGGGGTAGATCCTTTATTGATCATACACTATCTTCGTGTACAAATTCCTATACCCAGAAGAGCCCTAATAATTGTCCCTGGAGACTAAGAACTAAACCAAAGCATAGTTCAGTGTACACAAGATGACTATGATGACCTCAAGTCTAAGGATACTTGTACAACTATCACTATGTGAACAACTGCTGACACGTGAGTGAACTCCATCAGTTGTTCAGCTGTGCGAGTCATGTTTAGTGAACTTATTCTATAATAAGCACCTACATACTAGCTATAGTGTCACCACACAAATGTCTATGAGAACAGACATCCTTCATAATGAAGCAAGCATAGTATGTACCGATCTTTGCGGATTATTAATTACCAGTTAGTAATCCTATGACCAGGAACTATTTAAGTTTAGAGTTATCATCTTTTTAGGTCTCACTATTATGATCTCATCATAATCCATAAAAAGCTTTACTCTAAACTATGGTATATCTTATTTAAATACTTAAATAGATAAAACCCGTAATAAAAACAAAACAAGTCTTTTATTAATATCAATGAAATCAAAATAGATTACATAAAAATTATTCCTAAATCCTAATACACGATTGAACTTAGGACATATTCCTTTCAATCTCCCACTTATACTAAAGCCAATCACTCTGGTATCTAATACCCATCTTGTCTTTATGACGATCAAAGTGACTTTCATAAAGTAGCTTTGTGAGTGGGTCTGCTATGTTGTTATGTGTGTCAACTCTAATTCAATACAATACAAGAAATGTTACCGTGCTCCCACTAACCCTTTTGTAGACCCATGGTTCATCTTCGTTTTTGATAAAATCAAACTCTTTGATTGTCTCATCAAAACGAATGTTCCATCTTTCGAGAAGCCTGCTTTAAACCACATATGGTTCGCAACAGCTTACACACTAGGTTTTATTTCCCTTGGAAAGAAAACCATCTGGCCATCTGCCAGATTTCATAGTCGTAGTAAGCAGCATTCGCAAGCAAAATCCGAACTGATTTTAACAGGGCTACAGGTAAAAAGTTTCATCAAAGTCAATCCATTGCCTTTGTTTGAATCCTTTTGCCACAAGCCTGGCCTTAAAGGTCTCCACCTGACCATCTGCCCTAATCATTCTTTCGTATACCGTATACATAGATTCCATTCCGGATTTCATGGCACTATACCATTTCTCTGAGTCAACACTACTCATAGCCTCATTATAGGTCACAGGGTCATCATCTTCAATGATCGACAACTCATTGTCATTCTCAATGACAAGGCCATATTACCTCTCAGGTTGGCGAGACACTCTCCCTGATCTATGAATGGGCTGTTCAACAAAAGGTTGTTCAGTCAGAACAGGTGTTTCCATTTGATCCGTAGTAGTTTGTGCTTCTTGAACTTCATCAAGTTCAATTTTGCTCCCACTGTTTCCTTCAAGGATAAACTCCTTTTCCAAGAAGGTAGCATGTTTGGAGACAAACACCCGATGATCGGTGTAAAAGTAATACCCTAAAGTCTCTTTAGGATATCCCACAAAACTACATCTTACGGATCGATATTCCAGCTTATTTGGGTCAACTTACTTGACATAAGCTGGACATCCCCAAATCTTAACGTGTTTAAGACTCGGTTTCCTTTCTTTCCATATCTCATACGGAGTTTAAGGAACAGATTTGGAAAGCACCTTATTCAGTAAATATGCTGAGGTTTCCAATGCATAACCCCATAGGAATACTGGAAGATTTGCATAGCTCATCATGGACCGAACTATGTCTAACAAAGTTCGATTTCTCCTTTCAGATACCAATCTGGAGGAGTCCACTGGGAAACTATACCATTTACTTTGAGATAATCTAGAAATTCTCCGTTCAAGTATTCACCACCTCGATCTAATCGAAGAGTTATAATACTATGTTTGGTTGTTTCTCCACTTCATACTTATATTCTTTGAACTTTTCAAAGGCCTCAGACTTGTGTTTCATCAAACACATATCTGAATCCAGATCTATCATCTATGAAAGTAATGAAGTATAAAAATCCAACCATGGCTTGTGTAGACATTGGTCCACATACAACTGTGTGTACCATTCCTATCAAATCTGCAGCCCTCTCTCCATGTCTACTAAATGGAGACTGCAGTGCCACTATAAAGTGAGATTTTCATCATCCCTTTTCTTTTATTAGTTTGTTCAATCTGAAGTAAATTATGTCACATATATACAGACCATTATTTAAAGTACCACGTCCATAAAGAATATTATCGCTAAGAATAGAACATTCATTATTCTCAATAATAAATGAAAAATCCACACAAGTCTAACATGGGAATAATATTCCTCACAATCGAGGGAATAAAATAACAATTATTTAAAACAATAGTCTTGCCCGTAGGCATATGTAAATGAAATGATTCTCATCTTCAGCAGCAACTCTTGCTCCATTTCCCATCAGTAGAATCACCTCCTCTTCCTCAAGAGTCCTACTTCTCCTTGGTCCCTGCAACAAATTGCAGATTTGAGAACCACAGGCGGTATCTAATACCCAAGTAGAAATGACATATTCACTTCTATCATGAACATACCTGAATCAAAAGCGGTAGTCTCACTACCCTTCTTCTTCTTCAATTCTGCAAGGTAAACCTTGCAGTTACTCTTCCAGTGCCCCACCTTGTTACAGTGAAAACAAACAACTTTGCTCTTGGGGTCTTCAGCTTTTGGTGGAACCGGCGTTTTCTCACCTACTTTCTTCTTCTTGGAAGGGTTCCTCTTCCTTTTCTTAGGATTGGAACCTTCACCAATTAGAAGAACAGAACTCTTCTTAGGGGGAAAATTCGATTCTGCAGTCTTCAACATGTTGTGGAGTTCAGGCAGGATGACATCCAACTTATTCATGTGAAAGTTCACAACAAACTGCGAGAACGAACTCGGAAGCGATTGCAAGACCAAGTCTTGGCTCAGCTCCCCATCCATGGCAAAACCAAGTTATCCAAGACGTTCAATCAAATTGATCATCTTAAGTACATGGTCATTCACAGATGATCCCTCAGACATCCTACACCCGAACAGCTCCTTCGATATCTCATATCGAGCTGTCCTCCCTGCCACATCATACAACTCTTGTAGATGCATGAGGATAGTGTGAGCATCCATATGCTCATGTTGCTTCTGTAGCTCAATGTTCATGGAAGCTAGCATGATTTATTGAGCAACATTTGCATCATCTATCCACTTACGATACACAACATGTTCATCATTATGTGCATCACTAGCAGGCTCAGTAGGCTTAGGTGAGTCAATCACGTATTCCAGCTTCTCAATCCTGAGAACAATTCTCAAGTTTCGAAGCCAGTCAGCATAATTAGGACCAGTCAATTTGTGAGCATCTAGTATGCTCCTGAGTGATAGTGCAGAAGACATAACGTACAAAGTAAATCTGTAAATGATAAACACATAACAACACTTAGCAAATATTCAATTTCATTTCAAAACACTATATGAATCAGGTCTTTATTTATAAGTGGCTCCCACTAGTTTTCCTAATTTATTCAACCCCCTACGTGAAAAATTAAGCATTCATAATGCTAGTGGGAATAGGGATCCTATATTCCATTACACGACCCCGGCTGTAGCACGAACCTCCATGTAATGTTTAATAGGCAGACAACTCTTGTCAATTACATCTTATGTTATTCCCTAATCAAACTTTAGGCTCTTGAATAATTGAGTCTCGGCTGTAGCACGACAAACTCAATATTCTAAGTCAAGTCTAACCCAACATTCCGTACAGTTGAATCAGTCCCCAAAGGCCCACGGCTGTAGCACGTACCGACCTTCAGATTCTTATTCAATGTACACATCTGTATGTAATAGACAAGTATTTCTTATTTCGAAATCAAAGCCCTCGGCTGTAGCACGAAGCACGAACCGACAATTATTCAAAAATAAGAACTACTTTTCTATCATGTTGGAAGGCTATGACCGACACAAGCCCGTTGTGTCATTGGCCAATTACTACTTGATATTATTTAATTTTAGAGGGATTATATTACGTTACAATCATAATCATATTATAAAGAAATTCTTCCTTTTAAATTAAATATTTCAAATCAATAATCAATAATCAGATGATTCCCAGATCGGGTGGAGCATTGTCAAGAGGCGTCACTTAATAACCCTTTCTTACAGATAGAAATCTGTTGTTGACAGAATCATCCTTTCTCTCATATCAAAAATTCATATTCAATTACGTGTTTCATAAACACAAGAATCTCATGATTGTATTCATAATATTATTATTAAGGTTATGAAACAATTTCACTATACTAGGTTGTCTAACAAACGCCTTATGTTCATTTAAGTTCACCTAAATCTATCATCGCATGATAAACTAAGCATATATCACATATATCAACATGAATAAACATCAAGGTAGGCATGTTACATCATCTAGCACATTAGAACAAGCAATATACATCTCTATGTATCACAAGAAGCATTTAAAATCAATTCAAACGATCAAAAACAGCTTTAAAACACTTCATGGAATATAAACAGTTCAAAACTTTTATATAAACTAAAATTGATCACTCCATTAGATCCGTCTCGGAAAAATGAATCCAACGGTATATTGCACGCCCAAAACGGAGTTACGAAACTCCCAGAAAATCAATTTTAAAATCAACAGACGGGCTGTAACGCATCATCGGAATGCGTTACAGCCCTTTTAAGCCATTAAAGGGTGTAACGCATTCCGTGAATGCGCCACAGGTGTGTAACGCATTCCCGGAATGCGTTACACCCCTATATTTTTTTTTTATTTTTTTTCTTTCAGCAGCCGCCGCTTTTTCTTCTCGGAAAACGAGCCGCCTGACATTCTCTGTCCTTCTCCGTGCAGCATCAACAGCAGACAACACACAGATGACTTACAGATGTACATATATATACTTACAAATAATATATATATATGATTTATTTAATTACGAATTTAATTGTAAGAACTTCTAAAATTCATAATAAAAAATCTATACATCATAAAATTATGAAAAAAATACCCAGACGATCTACAACACTTGTAGAACCCAGATCAACATTCAAAATTATTCTGAGAAATGATTTCTCATCAGACAAAATTAATCCATAAAATAACTTGTAAAAATCATAATTAATTCATACAAGCACATAAAATTCTGAAATTTTTACCACAGATCTATATGCATACAACCTATGCTCTGATACCATTGTAGGATTTTTAACGCAGCGGGGTCATGGTAAAACACTTTTACATATACAAAATCCAAATAAAAGCATATAAATCGTGAATTAAAATTCGAGGGATCGAATCTAACCTTTTAAAATAATTCGGAGACAACGATCAGAGATCCTTAGCAGTTACTCCTCAAGTGTGAAGCACTCCACCGTTATCCACCAAGAAAACGATGTTAAGGAGGAGGAAGGAGGTGGAGAGAATTGGGTTTTCCAAACTTTTTGGGTTTTCGGGTTCGTTGTGGGTTAGAATAAAATAGGGTCTATAATAGTGTATTTATAGGCAAAATTTTCAGCTGAAATTTTCTCATAAATAATACTATTATTATCCCATTTATTATTCTCATTAATAATTAAAACACCTTTTAATTATTAATCCTTTTTCTAAACACTTTAGAAATAATTCTCTCTCTTGATTTAATTTCCAAAAATTAAATCCTTTAATTAATAATATTAAGAACTTTTCTTAATTAATTTATAATCAATTAAATCTCATTTAATCAATTATTAAATTTGCCAATTAATTATTTATTTCATAAATAAATAATTATTAGCCATTATTAATTAATTCCTCCACCATTAAATCATTCTCTTTTTATGGTGTGACCCTGTAGGTTCAATATTAAGCCGGTAGTAGAAATAAATAATAATAAAACTATTTTATCATTATTTATATAAATTCTCTAATTTATTAAATATGATTAATTAATTAATCACATTTATTCTACATCGTGAGGGATACTTCTCAGCATATCGCGACTATCCGGATAATATGAATTCACTGCTTAGAATACCAAGAACCTATTCAGTGAATAGTTACCGTACAATAAACTCCTTCTACCCTACAATGTCCCGATTAAATACACGGCATGGATCTCATGTCAAGCCTATCTAATTCAATCACTTTGCTTACCATTTACTATGCGTAGTTCTAGGCAAATTAGAATCTCCTTTCTAATTTCATTTACTCTGGCCAGAGATTCCTGAACTAGCATAAGTGGATCAGCCTTGAACATTCGCTTCCTTCACTGGAAGGGATAGATCCTTTATTGATCATACACTATCTTCGTGTACAAATTCCTATACCCAGAAGAGCCCTAATAATTGTCCCTGGAGACTAAGAACTAAACCAAAGCATAGTTCAGTGTACACAAGATGACTATGATGACCTCAAGTCTAAGGATACTTGTACAACTATCACTATATGAACAACTACTGACACGTGAGTGAACTCCATCAGTTGTTCAGCTGTGCGAGTCATGTTCAGTGAACTTATTCTATAATAAGCACCTACATACTAGCTATAGTGTCACCACACAAATGTCTATGAGAACAGACATCCTTCATAATGAAGCAAGCATAGTACGTACCGATCTTTGCGGATTATTAATTACCAGTTAGTAATCCTATGACCAGGAACTATTTAAGTTTAGAGTTATCATCTTTTTAGGTTTCACTATTATGATCTCATCATAATCCATAAAAAGCTTTACTCTAAACTATGGTATATCTTATTTAAACACTTAAATAGATAAAGCCCGTAATAAAAACAAAACAAGTCTTTTATTAATATCAATGAAATCAAAACAGATTACATAAAAGTTATTCCTAAATCCTAATACACGATTGGACTTAGGACATATTCCTTTCACCTATTGTGCCAAAGGATGAGCCAATAGAGTGGGATAAAATACCAATTTCTGACTTCAACTTACCAATCCTTAGCAAGCCAAAAAGGACAAAGTCAAGGGCAGTCAAGAAAGTGAAGCTGTCACCTCTCAAATCCAAGTTAGTAGTTAAAGCTCAACCCAAGGTCAACAGGGGAGACTACTTGTACTTGTGTGACATCAAAGAATTTTCAGATCTAAATCTTTATCTGGATGAACTGGATGAAGTAAGGGCAATTGATGCATACAGAAACCTACCTGAAAGGTTGGTGTTCAAGTACAAAGGAGGAAGGGAGATTCAGTGGCCACTTCACAGGATTCTTCAAGAAAGCCAAGCTGTGCTGATTAAAGTCTATTCATCCTTCAAGAAAAACTTTGGGTTCAATTTAACTGCAAGAAGAGTAGTATTGAAGAAGATTGAAGAGCTGAGGAGTGTTAGAGCTAAAGATGCACTCCCAAAGACTCTAATCATCCCATACACAGGGAGAAGAGTGCATCTAAGGCCCTACTGGCTGATGGAATTCATGGATGACAAGGGTGTAAGAAGATTCTTCAGATTAGAAGACCAATTGAGTATCTCTAGCAATGAGACTCTCTTGGAAATGCAACAAAAGCTAGATCTCTCAGAATCTGATGAACTAGAATTCCACAGGCAGCTCCAGAATCAAATTGAAGAAAATAACAGAAAGCTTGGAAGAAGATCCAGACCTTCAAGGAACTAGAAAAATCTGCTCAGGCTAGAGGAGCATCTTGAATTGACTGTGAGCCAAACCTTGTTCATTTTAATTAATTGAAGCACTTTCAGTTTTATCTACTTATCTTTAAAGATATATGTTCAGGATGTTTTGTTATCATCAAGTATCTCTTAATTTATGACTACAATTCCAGTAGACATAAATTGGGGGAGATTGTTGTGCATATGTTGTGTACTTGATGATTTCATAAACAAAACATCTAAGTAGATTTTACTTAGTAAAATTATGTAGCACTCGACGGATAAGGATTATAGTCCCGACGGATAACTCATTATAGTCCCGACCGATGATTAACTTATTATCCATCGAGTGAGTAGCTTATGTAATAATAAGTTTGTAGCACAGTTATGTATGCACCTTTGTATAGAATCTGTAGTAGCATATAAGTCATGTTGACTTTAACTAGATATGCAGAATAGGTTGAGAATAGGTTGATTAATTGTACATAAATGATGTCTTGTAATTCTGCATAAGTGATATAGAGTCAAGTGCCAAAATAGCTACCGACGGATGATTAACAAAGCCATCGACGAATGATCAAATGACTATCAACGGATGTTTAATATAGCAGTCGACGGATGATCAATTAAATCATCAACGGATGTTATGAAAGTTGACGGATGATCATATGAAGAATTCAAACAGCAGTTGAACAGTGAAAGCTGACACACAGCCGTCGAGATGTATACAAACACACTGTGGAAGCCCATTAACTGGGTAATAGAGGACGAAAAGCAGCAAAGCTTAAGACTGTTAGATTTTATATTTGTTCAGTCTTTTTGACTTTGTAATCTTGGTATTATATAAACCAAGAGAGTAGCAAATAGAAAAATAACTGAGATAGCTGAGAAACACAAAAACAGAGAAATCTTTGTAAGCAGAATCATTAGCATTTCCTGTATTCTCAGTAGTTCCATTTGTAAGCAGCTGTGAGCATTTCTGCACACAGAGTCCTCTCGATATATTATATATATCTCTGGTGGAATTGTTTAAATCCACCAGAAAGTTTTTAAAGACTCTTGTTTTTAATTACTTATGTTTTGATTCAATTAAGTTTACATTCCGCATTGTGCTAATCAAAACAAATATATCTATAATCGAGTTGAACATTTTTATTTCAAGAAAAAGGTTCAAGAATTCCATTCAACCCCCCTTCTGTAATTCTTGCTATATTGTTAAGGGACTAACAGACTCTATTGGACATAATACTATCAAGACTGTTGTGCAGGATATGTCTGACATTAGCATCCTTCATTATAAATGAGATATCTTCAAGAGAGCAGTCCTTCCTATCTTTGCCTATCATCTTCTCTGGTTCTCCTGTCAGTGAAACAACTACCTTCATTGATTTATGAGGACCATCATAGATCCTGCTTAGGTATTCAGGATCCGTGGCTTCCAAGCACATGGCCATCCTGACTTTCCAGATTAGATATTTATGTATCTTCAGGATAGGTACCTTAATTGCTTCATACCTACTCATGTTGCTGCTTATCTGTGATGTGGCTGGGGGTGGTGGTTTCAGATTATGCGTCTCTTCTTCTTTGTCTCCCATTGTAGATTGATTTTCAGATCTTAAACTGTTTTTACGTTAACAGCAAGCTCTGATACCAATTGTTAGGCCCTTAATCAACTGTAGAGGGGGGATGAATACAGTTAATACAATCTATTCGACAAAATTTCAACATAATCAACAGTTTTATATTAACTGATAAAAACTTATTACAAACGTACTCTCTCGAAAGGATGAACAATTATCCTTGAGAGCTACTAGGTTATGCGAAATATATAACAATGTCGCAATGCATATAGTATGAATCTAATCCGTGCTTTATATAGAGCACAGCTACACAATGTATAAGGAATCCTATTCTATCACCAACAAGAAAACCTATACAATTACTTTTAAGATAAAGTCCTTCACCGCCTTGAGTTCCTGTTTCCTTTTCCATATCAAAGATCAACTGATGTGACAAATACTGATTTCATTATCTGTTGATATCATCATCCGTTGATGTCATCATCCGTTGATGTCATCATCATCCGTTGATATATAAGTTTTGAAGCGAACTTTTGATAGTTTCTGTTTGATATCATCAATTGCTCGTAACACCATTAATATGAAAGATGAGAGTATAATTGTGATTAGGGTTCACAAAGAGGATTAAGAAGTAATAGGAATTTGAATGATATATGAATCTATGATTTATTGACACGATATATGAGATGTTTAATTAGGGGAATTTTGAATTAGAAAAATCTTGTTAGCGGGAAAAGTGGATATCTGATCGCTCTATAACCAATATCTTTAAACTTTTTTTTAACTTTTTAAATGGTATAACATGCCTTATATATTAAAATCTATTTTTTAATTAGTTTAAAATAGCTAAACTGGTCGACCCTGATCAAATCTAAAGTTTTATGACTCATTCTTTAATACACATTAAGAATATATTGATTTAATCAATTAGTCTAGACATTCTACACTATATACTAAAGTAGGGTACAACTATATCAAGTGTCACTCTCTCCTTTAAAGGATGACACATGTCATCTTCTCCTTTTATTATTCTTCTAAACTATTAATTACATTGCATTAAATATTTTATCATCTCTATTTCCAATAATTCTCTCTTCTAACCGGTTCTTCCTCCATTTATATTTCTAATAATTTTTCATTAGTCATTCCTCTCTATTTCTCTAAATTCAATAATTTTCTATTCTCAATATATATTAATTTTCCAATTAAATATATTTCTTAAAAAATCTTTTTTCTTATTTCCCCCCTTGATTTTCTTTCCTTCTTTTGTCTACTACTCCCTTCGTCTCACTGAATTATTTACGTACGTTTTCCTCGTGCTTGACACTTATTTTAAAATTATTATAAAATATAGTTTTGTAAAATATTTTTAGAATTTTCTTTTTCCGTATAAAAGTTTAAATATTTTATTTTTATTTCAAAAAAAAATATTTAAAATTATTTAGGAAAATATATTTTACGGGAGACTTAAAATATATGTTGATCCCCCGTTCACCAATGTAAAGAATCCAGTTGGGACAGATGGAGTACTTATTTAATTTGATAATTCCTTATATTTCATCAATAATATTTATCAAGATAGTTAATTTATTTAAAGTTTATGTTGTCAAAATATTTTTATCATAAATTTTTATAGGTCTATATACTATTTATTTATGTATCATAATTATTAAATATTTAGGATTTTCATTAAATTTATTTGAAAAAAACTTAAATATGTCAATATACAATTAAATTAATTTAAAATATATTCTTTAATGCACCTGAATTTTATAAATAAGCTTTTCATGTGAATTTAAATAAAATAAATAAAATAAGCCTCTAATCTCGGACAGCTCCCGTGAGTGTAGGCTTATGTCAGAAGCTTCTCTCTTGTTCGCCTGGCCTCCTCTCCTCTTGTTCTCCAGATGTGATATGCTCCCCCATACCATACTATACATGTTTATATATCTATATGCTTAAATTAGGTTCTCAGTTTAAAGTTGTTTTTTTTTAATTTCGCTCTCGCTTTCTCAATTCGCTTTTACGGGAGATCTAATCTAAAGGTTATCTTTCTTTTTTTATTAACCTCCCCCTTTTTCTCCTTTGTTTCTTCATTCAATTACAGATCTTTGTTGTTTTATGTATTTTGCAATGTTTGTTTTAGCATCAATTAATTGTAATCAAGGTGTGTTGTCTTTTTTACTTTGTAAATTCCAGAATGTTAACATTACTCAGAATTAATATGATAAATCAAAGGACAAGTGTGTGTGTGTGTGTTTCCCTGCTGGTTCGATCTTCGTTACGTATTAAGCAATTCTAGCATTTATACACATAGGCGGTACATATGTCATAAATTTTAATACATAACTCTGCGGTAGTGATATAAAGATAACAACTTGTGTGATTCAAGAAACAGATTTTGCCACAATTTTTGGTTTCCTAGGACCAGTTAGTTGTGTTTGTTTTTATTATTGATTTGTTGTGGTCTGTTTCAGGGATCGTGATTTGACTTGGAAGGCGTAGGTATGTGTTAGGACTTTAATTATTTGGCATTGTATCTAGCAATTCTCTTGGCGTGGTAAAATTTGAGAAATGGAGAAGGATATATCTTTGAACCTAGGTGGGGGTTTACTTCCGCCTTCAGGCAGGTTTTCAGCTTTACCACCTCCTGGGAATGCTCTCCATATGAAGACAGAGCCATCAGGTTCAACTGCATTGCCTCCTCTGCGACCTGATAGTCTTTCAGACTCTGGTCGATTTGCTCAAGGGATGTCTTCAGATACTAATCACTTCAGCTATGATATAAGCCAAATGCCTGATAACCCACCTAAAACTTTAGGCCACAGACGGGCCCACTCAGAAATTCTTACGTTACCCGATGATCTTAGCTTTGATAGTGATCTAGGTGTTGTGGGTGGTTTGGATGGACCGTCATTTTCAGATGACACAGAAGAAGATCTGTTTTCAATGTATCTTGATATGGATAAGTTCAATGCTTCATCTGCCACATCTTCCTTCCAAGTTGGTGAACAGTCATATGCGTCAGGACAACCGTCAACTAATCCCGCGGTTTCTGCCCCAGCTGCTCCTGCAACTGAGAACGTGGTCACTACCTCTACCGAGAGACCTAGGGTTAGACATCAACATAGCCAGTCCATGGATGGGTCCAGTACGATTAAACCAGAAATGCTCATGTCAGGTACAGAAGACACATCTTCTGTTGAAGCTAAGAAATCAATGTCTGCTGCTAAGCTTGCTGAGCTTGCTCTGGTTGACCCAAAACGTGCTAAAAGGTAAATTTCAAATTAACTATGATATGCTATATGTTTATTAGTCCAGTTATAAAATCTGCTATGCCTACGATATGGAACACTGATTTTTTAGTGTCATACCAGTTAAGTTGTTGCTATTCATAAGCTATAGTACTCAATTTTCTGGTAAGTGCGAACCTTTTTTCCTTATCCACTTTGTAACCAGCTAACAACTTACAAAGCCTTAGGAGGTGGAGTCTGGCATGATTGCGTAGATGATAAACTTTTCCGTACTATACAATGTTAATCATATTTATATTTATGGTTTTAGAGTTGCATAATAATAGCCAAAAAAAATTTCAGAACAAAGAACAAACTACTAAATGCCAAAAATAGTAGGACAGGTATGTTTTATACTGTTATCTTGTTATAGTATTATCTACTTTAGTACATAGAACTAAAACATCAATTTATAATTTAATCTTGTTATACTGTTATCTACTTTAGTTCATATAACTAAAACATAAAATTTTGAGTTTATAATTAGGCAGGGGTGTAGGGAAATGGCAGTAGCAGGCCACAAGTTTCAATTTGGATTTGGAAGTCAGTAGCCCATTTAGATGTGATCAAGCACCAAGCGGCGGGTAGACTTTTAGGGATAGGCCAGACTTTTGAAAAAAATAACAATAATTATTTGGTGATGTCATGTGGCGTCCTAAGTTGTCTGTGGCGTCCTGAGGCGCCCAATTGGTGCATGTTCACAAGGCGTTAGCGATGTTTTAAGCCTTTTTCCCGCCATAATGCCACATGGACGCCAAATGGACACCACACGGAAAACAGCCTTTTTCACGCCATAATGCCACATAGACGCCAATGGGACACCACACGGATGCCTTAACAACCTTGGTAGGAAGTGATAGAACTGTTGGTTTCATGGGAAGTTGCTAGTGTGAGTGATGACAATAGCTTTAGAAGGCAAAACAACTGCCTGCATATATGCGTTCACTTTTGTTTTATGCAAACAAATGAAAATGTGCAAATATTAAAATAATGTAAAAATCAAGAGAGTAAGAAAAGATTAAGTTTGAAACGAATTGATGCTATTTTATATTAATAAAGTATACAAATTAGCGAGATAAAATGATTTGTAAATTTATATCAAAATATAGATTGAGTATGAGTAAGTGGGATTAAGATGTTAGATGTCAGAAGCTTAAATCTTTTGGAGTCCTTGAAAAACTTTGAGCAAGATTGCTTTGAACTTTTATAAAGAGAAAGTTATGTATATATATTCAATCAAGATTGAGTGTGAATAAGTGGATGTGAGATTGCTTGAAACTTTTAATTGAGGAGTCAACTAAACACTTTGAAGAATATTGCATAAAAATTCTAAAGAGCTTATATTTATGAAATTTTAGAAATACAAGAATGAAATATTACTAGAACTCAACTTAATGTTTGAGGAAGGAAATGTGTATGTAGACAAAGGATACAGATTATTGCAGAAAAGTATTGTAAAAAAGTATAGAGGGACCAAGCACATGTTTAACGTACATTGAATCATATCATCCTTTATAATACGCGTTTCGAATTATATGGCTTCTCTGTATAGACTTGTTACTAAATACAAATTGTTTTATGGTAAATCTTCTAGCTAAATTCTGAAAAACTTAAATTTGCACCGTCTCTTTAAGAAATCACAAAAAATAAAAATAAATATATCAAAATTTGAAGTTATGGTCTATGTTACTTTGTTTGCAAAAAAGATGAAAATATGTATAGAGAAAGTATAAGAAATAAGAAAGAAAGTTTTAGTTGAATAAAATTAATGCTTTCATGTTGATACTTGATAATGTTTGTAAAAGATAATATCTCTGTATATGGAATCTAGAACTATTAGAAGTGGGAATGACAGAGAGAGCTACAATCTTTCTAGCAGAGTAGTCTATAGAACTGTTAGAGGAAAATTGCATTAAACTTTTATGAAGAGCAATCGAGTGAAATGCATACCTTAAAGCATTTTGTAAAATAAATATTTATGTAATTATTAAATATTCAATCAACATTCTCCCCCAAGGGTTGGATAAATTATAAACTCAATAAGTTGATATAAGAAGATCTAAAGTAATAATAGACCACTTGCACTACTAGCAGAGGTTAAACCTTATCTTGTGTAAAACTAGTCCTTATAAGCATTTATATTCCTAATAAATAGGTATTACCTATTTGTTCCTATCAGATAATCATTACCATGTATCTAAACTGAAGAATGTGCATAATAATCCACTTATTTAACATAGTTAATCTTAGTAATATGTTAGAACCAACTGTATATATTTTAAATGCTAACATAATGTATATGCATTTTAATCTTTTAATTAGTTGCTCGACACCATTCTCCTAATTTTCAAAAAAGAAAAAATTAATTCGTTCACGAGTTTAATAAAAAAATTGTAAGTTGGTGGACAAAGAGATGAGAGTGGAAGGAAGTTAATTTGGACCCTGTAAGTTAGCAGTGTATTTTGGAGTAAATCTGGAAAGAACAAAAATTTGATACCATGGTCCATGGAAGCTCCCAGCATGTTGTCTTTGAGAAAGATATCACTATGTTCCAAGATGCTTATGACAGATAGTTGGACACCTTCTACCTCTTCTTAGCCGCATACTGAATATCTGGAGGTTTAAATTTTTTTATTTCCTTTAACAAGCTCACCAGGTGGCTGATTGCCTTGTGTTGTTTAAAAGGGTGTTATGTGCATTATTTCTCAACAAGATTTTACCAGTCTTCATCTCTAGCAATAAATATATCAAGTTTAGTTGAAGAGTGTGTGTGTGTGTGTGTATATATCAAGAACATGTATGACAATTAACAATACATGTTATATGTTCAGAACTTTTATAAAAAAGTAAATGTATGGGACCATGGTGGCAACTTTTAAAATTGTAGCACATTTTAAAAGAAGTTGCTAAAATTGATATTTTGACAAGAGAGAAAACTGAAAAAATAACATTTATGATGATTTTACAATTTTGGCACCCCCAGTGATTTTTTCTGTTGGATATGCTCTTTAAAATCTGTGTATTAGGGACTATACTGCAGAGTACCATCTAAATATCGATGTCAAGTCTGTGTTCTGTGACATGACCATAATAGGGCTTAATAACGTTGATTATAATGAAGAACATGGCAATAAGGCTGAGGTGCCAGCAGAAAAAGAAGCATCAGTTGAGGAAGTTATATAAGCACTTATGGAAAGAAGAACTTGAGAAAATAGAGCTTGCTGATCTTGAGGCTGTTCTTGCAGTGAGGGATATTCAACATTCGAGGCCAGTGGCCAGGAAGGCTCCCATGGAGTTGGCAAGAATAAAAGAGAGCTCTAATGCAATGCAGACCGCGATTAGAAAAAAATCAGTGTTCTTAATGAGAGCAAAAAATGCAAAAAAAGGAAAAATTAAGGCAGAGCTTTAAAAGAGGCCAAGGGAAAACCTAATGTACCAAGCCTAGATATTAAGAATAGTGAAATTAGAAATATTCCAAGCCCTAAAGATAAAACTTTTTAACTACAGACATCAGTTCTCTGTAGACAAGAAAAATATTAAGACTAAATAGATGGTAAACATATTTTTTTAATCTTGACCTGTGGTACCCAACACATAATAACACTTGTCCCAGCACTAAAAGATGTCCGATCGTGAAGTATAGAGGTGGATATTTGTTTGAGTTCATTATATTATATGCCTCAAAAGAGGCCTCTGCTTGGTAGGTATGTTATGCAGTAGAACTCTGCTTGTTTTTTAGTTTTGTTATTGTTATCTTTGTTTAGCAGTTAAAAAAGGAACATGGATTACTTATTTTTAGATTTTAATGCTTCTGCCTGGTAGTTTTTTTTTTATCACTATTCTCTGTCCTTGCTTTTTTAATATTTGTAACTATTTTTTTGTTTCTAGGAGTCATTTACAATATATTTTATCCTAAGGGGTCTAATTTCGTGCTTCATGTTGATATAGGATATGGGCAAACAGGCAGTCAGCCGCCAGATCTAAAGAGAGGAAAATGAGGTACATAGCTGAGCTTGAGAGGAAAGTACAAGCTATGCAAACGGAGGCGACAACTCTGGCTGCTCAATTGACCCTGTTGCAGGTAATTCCTCATTTCGTGCTCAGTTGAATAATTTGATAAAGAAAATTATCAGTTGATCTGTACATGTGAGGCTTATATGTGCATGACATAAGTCTCCTAGATATGTTTATGGTATTTGGATGAAGACATGGTCATAACTGAACTTTTTTGTCTTTGATGTTGTGGCCCAGAGAGATACAAATGGTCTGACAGCTGAAAACAGTGAACTGAAGCTGAGGTTGCAGACAACGGAACAACAGGTTCACTTGCAAGATGGTAAGAGGCTGGTCTCTTATGTCATTAGTTTATAAAATATGAGATTGCCAAAGAACATAGCTGTCTGTCATTATTTCAGAAAGATGATTAGAAACTTTCTACTAGAAGTCTAGAAAGAATCAAAGGACACAGGACAAATGTAGTAATGTATTAGAATATGCAAGGAGAGAGTTTAAATGTCTGTTGGCCGACTTTAATAGAAAGTTATTTGTTACTTTTTATATACTTACAACTTACCAGTTGAAGCATATTTTCTACTTACAAGCTATATTACTCAGACTCGGCTGGAAGCATCCAACATGAATACTTGTCCAAAGTACCGCACTCAGCAACATTTTAAAAATATACTGTACATGTTTTTGACCTAAAGTAAGTGTCGAAGTCCGAGTGTCGAGTGTCCGACACGGTTACACGAAGGTAAAATGAACAGTCCAGAGTAATATTGCTTACAAGTCAATTTCAGTTTGGATATTTCTTTTAGGAAATATGTAGTCTATAATATGTGAAAGGAAATCATATTAAAATCTTCAATAAGCAAACTTGCTTCGAGCTACGCTGATCTAAAGAAATCCTATGCAATGTTTGTTGTATTTGAGGGGGGGGATGGTATTTTGACAATTTTCGCTATCAAAGCTTTAATAATGAAAATTGGCAATACCAGCACCCCCTGCAAATTCATTCTTAATGGTATCACTTCAGACCCTTGAGATCCTTAATAGACAGAAAGAAAGATTGCAGGATTTACCTTTATCCCTCTGTTAATCTACATTGGACATGAAAGTTGTCAATCTTCTTCTGGTTGCTTGACTGATCTCAGTCTATGATCTCCTTTATTAGATTGGATGCATTAATTATCTGAACGTAAGAGTTCTAACTTTTTAGTTAATGTAAAATTTGAATAGTGTTACCTTTCCTAGCCATTAGAGGTTTATAATAGTGGTAAGCTTCTGTTTCTGCTCAAGAGCCATATATTATGACGATGTGTTTTTTTTGCTTTGTAGCATTAAACGATGCTCTCAAGGAAGAAATCCAGCATCTTAAACTGCTGACCGGCCAAAACGTTGTGAATGGGGGTCCTATGATGAACTATACTCCATCATATGGAGTGAATCAGCAATTTTATCCTAACAACCAGAATATGCACTCAATGTTAACTGCCCACCAATTTCAACAACTCAAGCTCCATCCTCAGAAACAACAGAATCAATTTCAGCACCAGCAACTCCATCAGTTCCAGCAACAACAATTGCAGCAGCAGCAGCAGCAACGGGAGCAACATGTTTCTCTAGCCGGAGACATGAAGATGAAAGGTTCAACATCATCAACCAGTGTGGGGGAGAGCTCTCCAGACATCAACATGCATATGTCAAAGGATTAGATAGGCATTCAATGATTAATCAGCCGCAACATGTTGGTTGCATTTGGTTTTGAATTGACAAGTTTTCGTTCTGTGATTTAGGTTAGGTACTATGCATGTCAAGTCGTGTTCTAGGCAGTCTGATATTTGGGTTCAAAATTTCACATCTTAAAAGTCATCTCGTACAGTCTCACATTCTGTTTTTACTTTAATTTCATCTAACTTAGTTTGACTTGCTCCTATTAAAGTAAACTTTAAGGTTTTATCCGGTACCCTTTTCTTACTGATGTCTCTGAGTGCGTGTCAACTCTCTGAGGGCGGTCAACTTCAAGCTTATGTACTGTACAAATTGCCGTCTGTTAAATGTAGTAGGGAGATAAAGTTAGTATTGGGATTGGAACTACTAGTTCCAGCTCCTCCAGATCAACAACTGTATAATTTAGGGGAAAAAACATGTTTTAAGTTTGAATTAAACAGTAATTATATGTTACGACTTATCTAAGACAGTGATGTGATACGTGACCAAAATACAAATTATTAACATGAACTGGTGTGAAGTAGATAATAGTCCAAGTGAGATGATCACAAACTACAAAATGCTGCGAACTTGCTATCAGATATGTTTGTGATTTGATTCAAAAAGCACAGAATT
The DNA here is from genome assembly GCF_009905375.1 of Apium graveolens. Classification (NCBI taxonomy): domain Eukaryota; kingdom Viridiplantae; phylum Streptophyta; class Magnoliopsida; order Apiales; family Apiaceae; genus Apium; species Apium graveolens. The sequence continues at coordinate 148,027,164 of NC_133654.1, read as the reverse complement.
CATGACCAACAATAGACAACCTACTCACAACCTCAATTACATCACAACCAATGCATGTTGCATTAGCACATTCTATAACATGCCAATCTGCAACACAAATGCGCACACACTTGTAAACATGGTGAAAGGAAAGTGCTTGCCAAAAGATGAAGTTGTATTACAACACCCGATTCTCGTTTTCCTTTTTCTAGTAGTAGGGTTTATTGTAATGGATCCATTTGGTTTGAGTCCTGTTGGAGGACATGACTTCAGGCCGGTGAAAAATGAAATTGCCTCGTATGATCAAGTCATGGAGAATTGGCCTATAGACAATCATAGTCGACTGGCACGAGGAGATCAAGTGTTTGTGGATGAAGTTTTTGGTCCTGAATCCTTGGAGTTTGACATTTATGGGCGTGGCCCTTATGCAGGGCTAGCCGATGGTCGCATTGTAAGATGGATGGGACAAGAGGGAGGAGGCTGGGAAACATTTGCATATGTGTCAAGAAACTGGTAAGTTTTCTTGCTGCAGTAATAAAGTTGGTCGCTAAATTTGTGAATTATCTTTAAGGAACATGAATGTTTTATAAATAAGTATATGAAGTAATGCATTAGAAATGTGATGAAACTGTCTGTTTTAATAGGTCTGAGAAGATTTGTGCTAAAGGTGTTAATTCAACAACATACAAGCAGTGGGAATTCGAGAAACAATGTGGGCGACCTCTAGGTTTGAGGTTTGATAAAAAGAGTGGTGATTTATACATAGCAGATGCCTATTTCGGACTCTTGGTTGTTGGGCCTAAAGGAGGACATGCCACTCCCTTGGCTACACATGTAGCAGGGAAGCCTATACTCTTTGCCAATGACCTTGACATTCATCATAATGGTTCTGTTTTCTTCACAGATTCTAGCAAGAGATACGACAGAGTGTAAGTAATGGTATTTGTTCTTCTATAAACCTGCGGGGAGGTCTCAAGGTTTATGATTGTCTGAGCTTATAAATGATATCACCACATCTTTCTCATGCGATTTACAAGAATAGCTCACTTGTATGTCCACATAAATAGAGTACAAGTACAAGTACATGTTTATTGACGTTATAAAAAATTGGTTGAGTTGTAGGGATCATTTCTTTATAATGCTGGAAGGAGAAGCCACTGGTAGGCTTCTTAGATATGATCCTCCTACAAAAACAACGCATGTAGTGTTGGATGGCTTGGCTTTCCCAAATGGAGTACAATTTTCCAGAGACCACTCTTTTCTCCTCTATACTGAAACTACCAATTGCAGGTACTTGTTTTTTCTTTTTTACAAATAAGCATGGCCTAGTTTTCAGACAGTGTAGTTATGAAGCTTGGAATAAAGTTGTTGGCATTCTTTATGTGCAAAAATGCAGGCTTGTGAAATATTGGGTGGAGGGTCCGAAAAGTGGCACTAGAGAAATAATGGCGAACCTACCGGGATTCCCAGACAACGTAAGGATGAACGAAAAGGGTGAATTTTGGGTGGCAATAGATTGTTGTAGGACACGGGCACAAGAAGTTTTGATCAACAATCCATGGATGAGGAGTGTATACTTTAGACTACCAGTTCGGATGAGATACTTGGCTAGATTGGTTGGAATGAACATGTACTCGGTGGTGTCAAGGTTCAATGAGAAAGGTGACATCTTGGATGTTCTTGAAGATAAGAAGGGTGTAGTCATGAAACTAGTAAGTGAAGTCAGGGAAGAAAAAGGAAAGCTTTGGATCGGAACCGTGGCTCATAACCATATTGCTACACTTGCACTTGATACTTTACTTTAGTCCTCTTCTCCTAATTTTTCTTTATATTATTAATAATTTACCATAGATTTTGTATCTTTCATAATACCTCAACTACTTCGGTAGCTGTCTCAACTACTACATACTTCTTTCTGTTTGTTTTGAATACTTAATTTATGCACCAGCAAGTAGCAACCTCAAAAAACAATGTTGTACCTTGTACTTTTATACTTTAATATATGCACTAGCAAAACAAAAACTTAAATATGATGTGCCGTGTGCTTGTATACTTACTAAAATCAAAGTATTGGCGGCTTTTTTATAAATATTATAAAATATTAAATTCTAATTATTTAAATTTTTATTTTATATTTGAACTTCAACAATTATATCTATACTCACTTTTTATTATTATTATTTATTATTATTATTATTATTATTATTATAGTAATGACTTTAAAAAGATCCAGATAAAAAGTGCTGAGTAAGAAAGAAAAAAAAGAGGAAAAAGAGAAGAGAGAAAATAATTTTTTATTGCAAAAATCTTAATATACATAAAGGAAATTTTCGGGAGCTCCAGAATTGTCTGAAAATTATTTATCTATTTTTCTAGAGCTCCTCAATTTTAATTTAATAAAATTAATTTCCTTTTATACATTCGAATTAATACAGATAATAAATATTTAGAAATCAATCCTATTTAAGATTTATTTATTTGAATTATTTCGAATTAATAGGGAAGATAATAAATCTTAATATCTTTATTACATATATAAAGCAAAACCCCCAGAAGCTCCAAAATCGTCTGAATATTATTTATCTATTTTTCTGGAGCTCCTCTATTTTAATTCAATAAAATTAAATTTTCTTTTATATATTCGAATTAATAGGAAGATAATAAATATTTAGAAGTCACTCCTATTTTAGAATTTGTTTATTCGAATTATTTTGAATTAACAGGGAAAATAATAAATATTTAGAAAGCAATCCTATTTAGAATTTGTTCATTCAAATCAATTCGAATTAACAGGAAAGATAATGAAAGATAATACATATTTAGAAGTTAATCCTATTTAGAATTTATTTAAACAAATTTTTATCTTTTTTCTCACATAACTTAAATCGTAATTTCCTATTTAAATTCGAAGTCCACTAAAAAATTGGAACTTCATTATCTAGGTCCTATATATTAGAAAATAAAATCCAAATTCATGTAGAAGTATAAATAAAATCTAAGTTTATATAGAGTATAATTTTTTCTTATTTAGTTAATATTTTAGAAAATAAAATCCAAGTTCATTGTTAGATATATTTGATAATGTCATGGCTAATATGATTTATGTTTAGTTTTCAGATCTTACTTAAACAGGATAAATCAGTACTTACTGGAAGTCAGGACTTAAGGATATCAGTACTTATATTATCAGGAGATAATTATTAGAACTATCAGAACTTAAGTACTGAAGGACGTTCAGATAAGGACAACAGCTGATTAAAGGAAAGAAGACCGAGACAAACATAAGAAGAGATATGCATGAAGAAGGAATTTTATGAAGAATAGAATACTTGGAAGAAAAGATATCTGATTGATATATTTTAGGAAGCAGAATTATATTCCATATCAATTAGCGATTATCTTGTAACTGTGTAGTATATAAACACAGATATAGGGTTTACACTATAAGTGTTATCATATTCGAGAAGATTATTCATTGTAACCCTAGCAGCTCTCGTGATATTTATTCATCACTGAGAGGTAACAGTTCCATACCGTAAGAGAGTTTATTGTTTCAATAAAGTTTGTTTTCTATTACTTGAGTTATTAAAGTTCGATTTGATTGTACTATACACTGTATTCACCCCCTCTACAGTGTGTATGTGAGCTAACAAGTGGTATCAGAGCCTATCTGTTAACGCACAAACAGTTTAAGATCCAAACACAATCATGTCTGAAACAGAAACTCCAACTAAGCCCACCAAAACTGAAGAACCTCCTAAGACACAAATTCAAAGACGATATAAGACCATCAGAGTTCCCATATTGAGACCATCTGAATATCCCATATGGAAGGTGAGGATGACCATGTTTCTGGAAGCAACAGATCCAGAATATCTTGATAGAATTAAGGACGGGCCTCACAAACCAACCAAGCTCGCGGTTACAGTTGCAGGTGAAGCAGCAAAGACTGTACCAAAGGAGAAGAGTGATTACACTGCTGAAGATATCGCATCAATTGCTAAGGATGCTAAGGTACGACACTTACTGCATAGTGCCATTGATAATGTAATGTCAAACAGGGTAATAAACTGCAAGACTGCAAATGAGATATGGGATACCCTGAAAACAAGGTGCCAGGGAACTGATACGATTAAGAAGAACAGGAAGACAATACTCACTCAAGAGTATGAACACTTTGACTCAAAGGCTAATGAGTCATTGACTGATTTATATGATAGATTTGTCAAACTCTTGAATGATCTGTCACTGGTTGATAAGGAGTATGATCTTGAAGATTCAAACCTTAAATTTCTGTTAGCTCTTCCTGAATGCTGGGATTTGAAGGCAACAACAATAAGAGACAACTATAATCTTGATGAAACAACTCTTGATGAAATTTATGGAATGCTCAAGACTCATGAACTTGAGATGGAACAAAGAAGCAAGAGGAAATGTGGAAAGTCAAGGACAGTTGCTCTTAAGGCTGAAGAAGAATCCCCCAAGGCAGCTACCTCAAGGAAAGACAAGGGTAAAGCTCTTTTCATAAAGTCTGATACTGAGTCATCAAGTTCTGAAAGTGATGATGACTCAGAATCTGAAAGCTTGCCTGAGACGGATGCTGATGAGGAGATGATGAAGCTGTGTGCTCTTATGGTGAAAGGGATCACAAAGATTGCATACAGGAAGTTCAGGAAGGGAAAGAAGTATTCTAGAAAAGGCACAAGTTCTGAAAAGAAGAATTTCAGAAGATCTGAGAGCAGAGGAGGAAAGTCTGACAGAGGAGATTATACAAATGTCAAATGCTACAACTGTGGTGAGAAAGGCCACATATCTCCTGATTGTAAGAAAGTGAAGAGTGACAAAGGCAAGGCTCTTGTCACAAAGAAGAAAAGCTGGACAGACACCTCAGATTCTGAAAGTGAGGAGAATTATGCCTTAATGGCAAATGCTGATAAGGCAAGTGCTGAAAGCAGTTCTGAAGCTGCTGAATCAAAGGTACCTTAAACTACTTATGCCTTTCATACTGATGATATAAATGAGTTGAGAAGATATCTTAAAACCATGTTTGTTAGTTATAGAGATCAAACTTTAAAATGTGAAAGATTAACTTATGAAAATCTTGCTTTTAAGAAAAGAAATGATTTCTTAGAAAAGGAGTTAGTTATGTTCCATCAAATTCAGAAAGATAGAGATGATGCTCTTTATGTTAGGGATGAAGTGCTAAAAATGAATGAATCTCTAAAAATTGAGTTAGAAAAGGAAAGAGAGGTTATCAGGACTTGGACTAACTCTGGCAGAACAACTCAGAATTTGTTAAGTAGTGAAGACTGGAAAGAGGGCTTAGGTTATGGAGAGGATAAAAATGATAAAGGAACTGAAGGTATTAAGCCTGTAGTTGTTAAACAAAAGCCAAAGTTAAAACCTGTCAAGTTTGTAGCTGTAAGGTCTGATAATGAGAAATCAGAAGTTAAAAAGGAATTAACTTCTGACAAACTAAAACAGGAAAAGACAGCTGAAGTAAACATAGGCTTAATGACTAAGAAGCAGCTTAAGCACAAGCTGAAAGATGTTAAGAATGCAAACAAGGTAAAATCACCTAGGAAAAATAGGAATGGAAAGGAAGGTGTGAATAAAAGCAATGATTATAAGCCTGTTCCTAAAGCTCCTAGGAAAACGTGTCATAACTATGGAAGTTCTAACCATCTGGCTTCTTTTTACAGGAAGAATAAGAACATAAACTCCTTACCTTCAAAGTCTGGAGTTAAGAGTCAGTCTGTTAGATATAAGCCACAAAATCCTTGTTTTCATTGTGGTAGTTTATGGCATTCCATTTATACTTGTAAGGAATATCATAGTTTGTACTATGATTACTATCAAATAAAACCTTCTTTAAAGAAAGTTTCCATTGTTCCTTCTAGTGTAAGTTCTGATTCAAAGTCTGATAGTGTAAATTCTGATAAGAAAAATGTTAACATAAACTCTGATGCTAAATCCGCTGCAAATGTTAACAAACTTAATAAGGCCAAAGGATCCAAGCAAGTCTGGGTCCTTAAAACTAATCACTAGTGGTCTTTGTGATTGCAGGGCAACAGGAAAAACATCCTAGTTCTGGACAGTGGATGTTCAGGACATATGACTGGAATTAAAGCCCTGCTATCAGACTTTGTGGAGAAAGCTGGCCCAAGTGTTTCTTATGGAGATGGCAACATTAAAAAAATATTAGGATATGGCAATATCAATCTTGGGAATATCATCATCAAAGAAGTAGCTCTGGTCTCAGGACTTATACACAATCTGCTGAGTATAAGTCAAATATGTGACAGAGGTTATCATGTTGATTTCTTTGAAGAACACTGTGAAGTTGTAAGTAAATCTACAGGAAAAGTTATTCAGAAAGGATATAGGCATGGTAACATTTATGAAGCTAAGCTTTCAACAAGTACTGATGGTTCTGCAATCTGTCTGATGAGTAGAACATCAATTGAAGAAAGCTGGAATTGGCACAAGAAACTCTCTCATTTAAATTTCAACAATATAAATGAACTAGTCAAGAAAGATCTTGTGAGAGGACTGCCAAAGTCAGTATTTGCTCCTGATGGCCTTTATGATTCTTGTCAGAAGGCTAAACAAAGAAAATCCTCATTCAAGAGCAAGACTGAATCATCAATTCTTGAGCCTTATCACCTACTACATGTTGATCTATTTGGCCCAGTAAATGTCATGTCTATTGCAAAGAAGAAATATGCTTTGGTCATAGTGGATGAGTTCACCAAATACACATGGGTGTATTTCTTGCACACAAAAAGTGAAACTGTATCTATCTTGATTGATCATGTCAGGCAACTGGATAAATTGGTCAAAGACTCAGTAAAGATAATAAGGAGTGATAATGGTACTGAGTTCAAGAATTTGATAATGGAAGAGTTCTGCAAAAACCATGGAATCAAGCAGGAATTTTCTGCTCCTGGAACTCCACAGCAAAATGGAGTTGTCGAAAGGAAGAATAGAACTCTCATTGAAGCTGCACGTACAATGCTTGATGAAGCAAAGCTTCCAACCTAGGCTGAAGCTGTGCAGACTGCTTGTTTTACTCAGAATGCAACACTTATCAACAAGCAAGGAAAGACACCATATGAGATGGTGAAGAAAAAGAAGCCAAATCTGAAGTATTCTCATATATTTGGATGCAAGTGTTTTGTTCTTAAGACTCATCATGAATAGCTATCTAAATTTGATTTAAAAGCTGATGAAGGAATCTTTGTTGGATATCCACTTTCCACAAAAGCCTTCAGAGTCTATAACTTGAGAACAAGAGTGGTCATGGAAGCTATCAATGTCTCTTTTGATGACAAGAAGATTACTGGACTTGAAGATTTTATTGATCATGATCAGCTGAGATTTGAAAATGAAGACTTAAATTCTGATACTGATAATCTTGACAATCTAAGTTCTGATACTGCAAACTCTGATGGATTAAACTCTGATATTATTGAAACTGTGGTGACTACGCCAAAGGAAGATGCACCTATGCAGGGGGAGCATACTCAAGATCTTACCACATCTCAAGAAGCATCAGAACATACATCTGGCTCTTCAAGTTCTGATAAGCCAAGTTCTGATAAGCCAAGTTCTGATAGTTCTGAAAATCTAAATTCTGAAGAATCCAACTCAGAGAGCACAGTTTCAGGGGGAGCATCAGAAAATGAAAATGAAGATAACATGGATCATGGGGGAGCATCCAGTTCTAGAGAAAACCTTCCATCTGCAAGGAAGTGGACTAAATCACATACACCAGATTTGATAATTGAAAATCCTGATGCAGGTGTCAGAACTAGAACAACTACTTCAAATGAATGTCTTTACAATTCGTTTCTTTCTCAGACTGAGCCAAAGAAAGTGGAAGAAGCTCTTCAAGATGCTGATTGGGTGCAAGCAATGCAGGAAGAGTTAAATGAATTTGAAAGAAACAAAGTCTGGATCCTAGTACCAAGACCAAAGAACAGATCTGTTGTTGGTACAAAATGGGTATTCAGAAACAAAACTGATAGTGATGGCATAATTACAAGGAATAAGGCAAGGCTGGTTGCAAAAGGATATTCTCAACAGGAGGGAATTGATTATGATGAAACATTTGCACCAGTTGCTAGATTGGAAGCCATAAGGATATTTTTGGCTTATGCTGCTCACAAAAAGTTTACTGTCTTTCAAATGGATGTAAAAAGTGCTTTTCTCAATGGAGAATTGGAGGAAGAAGTATATGTTGAACAACCTCCAGGCTTTGTAGATTCCAAATATCCAGATTATGTCTACATGCTTGATAAAGCACTTTATAGTCTTAAGCAAGCTCCAAGAGTATGGTATGAGACTTTAGCTCAGTTTCTTCTGGAAAGTGGATTTAACAGAGGAACTATAGACAAAACACTGTTCTACCTCAACCATGGAAAGGACTTACTTCTGGTCCAGATATATGTTGATGATATCATTTTTGGTTCTACAAATGACAGACTTTGCAAGAAATTTACCAATCTGATGCAGTCAAGGTATCCGATGAGTATGATGGAGGAACTTAGCTATTTTCTGGGCCTTCAAGTCAAGCAGAATGAAGAAGGCACTTTTATTTGTCAACTAAGTACACCAAAAACTTGCTGAAGAAATTTGGAATGCAAGATTGTTCAAGTGCATCCACTCCCATGGCCACTGCAACAAAACTGGACAAGGATACTGGTAAATCAGTAGATATTACTGATTACAGAGGTATGATAGGCTCTCTACTCTATCTAACTGCTAGTAGACCTGATATCATGTATGCTACCTGTCTTTGTGCAAGATTTCAAGCAGATCCAAGAGAACCTCACTTAACAGCTTTGAAAAGAATATTCAAGTATCTTAAAGGAACAGCTGATCTGGGATTGTGGTATCCCAGAGAATCAGATTTTAAACTAATAGGTTACTCAGATGCAGATTTTGCAGGTTGCAAAATTGACAGGAAAAGCACAAGTGGAAGCTGCCAATTTCTTGGAGGCAGAATGGTTTCTTGGTTTAGCAAGAAACAAAAGTCAATTTCCACATCAACTGTAGAAGCAGAGTACATTGCTGCAGGAAGCTGTTGTGCACAGATTCTTTATATGAAGAATCAGTTACTGGATTATGGGTTAACATATTTCAAAATCCCTATTTACTGTGATAATCAAAGTGCTATTGCTATGACAGGTAATCCAGTTCAACAGTCAATGACAAAGCACATCAGCATCAGGTACCACTTCATAAGGGAACATGTGGATGAAGGTACAGTGGAATTGCACTTTGTTCCAACAGATCAACAACTAGCAGATATCTTCACAAAACCACTGTGTGAAGCTACTTTTACAAGATTGGTAAATGAACTTGGAATGGTTTCAGGTTCTTTTTCTAAATCTGCTTAGTTTTGTTCTGATGCATCAGACTTTATGATCAGTATTTATAGAAATTACTCTCTTTGTGTATTCTGTGCTTAATTGAAAATTGCTTAAGTACTGAATGTTGTCTGATGTGACTTTCTAAACTCTGATAGTGATATGACTGTTTATGTAGCTATTCGATCCTATGAGGATACATGTGCTAGATGCTGACCTAGTAGTCTTCAATAAACTAGAAATCCCATGTTAGAAGTAATTATTGTTATGGAAATCTATTGACCAAGCAAATTCTGATATTGAGCTTAGTTAACTTTACTTTGTCTATCTTATTACTAGGTCAAAAACTAGAATAATGCTTCTCATCTGTTAAGTTCTGATGCGAGTAAATCTGTTGAATGTACTAAGTGCTGATAAACCTCACTTATCAAAAGAAAAAGAAAAAGAATCAAGGATTAAAATCAGGTACTCCTTTGAGATCTAGAGTAAAAATGTGGAAGGGACGACCCAAGTGCATTGCTGGTATTAAGTAAATATGCATCAGAAAAGTAAAATATTTTCTTGGTGACTTTTCACACTCTATGATTACTGGAGAAATACTCTGATAATAGCATAAATTCTGATAAGCAGTCGTGACTCACTTACACTGAGAAGCCACTGTACAATGGAATTTAAAAAGATGCACAAAATTAGCACAAAACAGTTGAGGTTGACTCAAGTATGAACTCATTCAATAGCATGCTTCAGAATAATGACAGGTTTTTAGTAAAGTTTTAGTTATGCCTTATTTCTAAGATGTACTGAAGTGAATTAGACTTTACTCTTTGTCTGATATTTAGCTTAATGCACACACTTAACACTCCATATAAATGATGAAAATTACTGTGGTGATCTATGTTATTTTAGATGAACAGTTTCTGTGTCATATTGCACAATTTCTGAGGACAAGTTCTGATTGAACGTTCTGATGATTAAGTTCTGAAGAATCTATATCAGAATTTGTGTGAGGACTTACAAAGATAGGAATTCATTTTTCGAGTTAAGAAATCATGTTCTGATAACTGTTAAGTTCTGATATAAGTCTAAGTTCTGATATTAAACTCTGATCCTTTACTTGACTTATTTGTGGATAAAATCTAAAAACAGTTTTATTTTAAATCAGAATATGTATGGGTAGAATATTAACAGTCAATCTAATTAGGGTTAGTAAAATATGTACATGCACAGTAATTTTTTTACTTGTTACTTGTGTGCATTAAACCCTGACTTACACTTCCAATGACTGTTTTTCGTCTTCCCAGTCTAGGGAGACGAGGTAGAATTAATTCTACCTGTCAGCATTAAATGTCTTTGCGTCTCCTGGCATTCTCTTGCCTATATAAACGAACACTTCACATCAGCCTATACATCAATTCTCTCCTCAAACACCTACTCTCTTTTCCCTCATATACACAACATCATGGTTAACTACAATATGTTTTTAAACTATGAGACCTTCAATATGGAGTTAAGCTGTGAAGCATGGCAGCAGGAATGGCACATCACTACCATTCCTGATGAGATATGGGACTCAGTTCCCCATGAGGTACTCACCCACCTCCTGTTCTTCTACATGGACTACCATCGCCATCTGGAGCGATTGGAGGAGGAAAGGCTAGAAGCTCTCCGCCAGCAAGAGCGAATCATCAGACTCGCTATTCTGTTCGTCGAGAGTAGGACATCAGACTCGCTATTCTGTTCGTCGAGAGTAGGAAGAACAAATAACTTATTTTCTTCTTCCTGTTTTTCTTCATCGTCAGCCTTGCCCTGCTTCTTGAGCTAGGACAAAGGCTGTTGATGTTAGGTTTAGCAGCTTAGGACAATCTTGTAAAGTTCTGATGTAATTTAAATTTCATGAATGTATTCTCTTAATATATTAATGAAATTTCTATTTTTTTTGCAAGTTCTTGTCTCTGAGATGTTTTGTAATGCATTGATAAATCCTGATAAATATTCATATTCTGATGACCATATCTATTTTGATTTAAATTAAGTTCTGATCTTACAATATCAGTACTTGTTTACTTGATTTATTTTGGTCATTCTCACTCGATTTTTTTTTCAGAATATTGGTGTTGCAGTGAAAAATAATTGAATAAGTGGGAACAGTTTAAATTTTGAATTAAAACTGATTTACCTCGATTAATGGAATTTTTGGGTAAGTGGAACGATTTTTCCTTGAAAAACTACAAGTGGGTAAGTCATGATTACTGTTTTCCCGTGCCCATTAACTATTCATTATTGCTGCATGTCTGACAGGTGTCCAACGGTTATATTTTTTTTACCAAGTATAAGTAAGAGAGAAAGAAGATTATAGAATCTTTTATTTACTTTTACACTTTATCTCTATTTCTTTGCTTTTACTCTCTCTCATCTCCTGACGTTGGTTTTTCATACAAACAATTTATCAAACACCTAACAGGCACTCTTAAATCTCAATTATTCTCATGGCACCTAAGGATTTGATCATTGATGGGGCCAAATTTGTTCCAAATAACTATGCTGCAATTCTTGATAATGCTGAAGCTCCGTCTGAGTTGCATTTTTTGCAAGATCTTCTTGCACACAGTGAAATTGGATATGCATTGACCTAGCCTTCAGTCTTTTCGAGCCAACAAGTTCTGACGTTTTGGCGGACTGGGCACTTTGATAATGGTGGTACACATGGTACTCCCAGTATTATTTTTGAAGTGGATGATTCTACACATGTGGTAACTCCTGGTACAATTCGCAAGGCCCTACATTTACCAGAAGGATTTACTTTTTCAACCCTAGAGGAATCAGCTCTTCAGGAGTTAATGGCCAGTTTGGGGTATGAGCAGAGTTTGGCTAAGCTTGGGCAGTTGAAACGGGCTCATATCAGAAAGGAATGGAGCTTCTTCTTTGACTGCATCACTAAAGCTTTTGGGAATAAGTGTTCCAACTTTGATGCCATCCCTATAATGAGTCAGCACATCGGGTATGCTATCATTAATCAAACTCATTTTGATTTTGCAACTGCTGTGATAGGTTTTATTGGGGATAGGATGACAGAGGATAGGAATGTTGTCTACTTTGCTAGATTCTGTCAGCTTATATATACTTTTTGTTGTACTGATGAACCCCAACCTGCCAGTACCTTAACTCCACCATTTAAAATTACAAAACGAGCCTTTAATGACTTGGTAAATGCTGATCTTAAGAAAAGGGTGGTTAGACCTTTACAGATTCCTCAGTCTGTAAAACAGATCTTGGTAAATGCTGATCCTAAAACCTATAGATCTGTTTATTCTGATGTTCAACCTACCACCACATCCCAAACACCTCAACAACCATCAGAACATACCACTCATACTACTCAACCATCCCTCAGAACATATCTCAAATCATATCTCTCCACTTCACAGACAACTCAACCCTCATCCTCAGCACCTACTGTGAACCCTTCATCTTTCAAGCCTAAGAGGATAAAGACTGTTCCTCAAACATCTCAGAAGAGAAGGAGGATTGTTTTGAGAGATGAGTCTGATAGTGAGGAACATGTTTCTACATCAGACCATGTTGTAAAAGAAGCTGAGAAAGTTCCTTCTCAGAAGGATTCTGGAATTGGGGGATCTAAGCTTCTCAAAAGGCTTAGAAGAATGACTTCTGCTGAACCTCCCAAGAAATCCCCATCTTCAAAGAGATACAAGAAACAGAGAGCAAAAAGGCCAGTTTCAGATGATGAGAAAGCAGCACCTAAGGAAGGAGAACAGGAATCTCTGATCTCATAAGAAAAGAAATCTGCTCAAGCCCCTGCTTCTCCATTAACTCCAACTAATGAAGCAGCTACTGAAATGGCTAACACACCATCTGTGTCTCCTGTTCACAAGACTGTATCTCCTGTTGATCCGGGCACAAGTGCTGAAATTGATATCCAGAACTTGGTTGTGCCTGAAGTGCTTTACTTAAAAGCTCCAACAACAACTCATCCATCAACAACACCTGTTACTGATGCTGCTCAAACTCCAGAACTATCTACTACACCTTCTCTGCATCTAGATGCTGATGATCAGAATATAGGTGAGCATCAGGATATGGCTGTTGATCAGAACTTGGAACCAGATCAGTAATTAGAGGATGATGCTGAAGCCTCAATTGCTTCTCATACTGTTGTTTTATCAGAAGATACTGATTCTGTAAGTTCTGATGCTGCAAATGCTGAAGATACTGGTGATGCTGCTCCAAATGCAGATGCTGATGAAGCAGGTCCTTCAGGACATGCACCTCGTCAAACTGTTCTTAAATCCGAACTAGTTAAGAAGTTTATCATCAGAGAAGCACCAGTGCCTTGGAATAAAACTCCTGCAGGATATGAGTGGATTAAGGAATGGAACTCAGTTACCTGTGTTCCATCTGCAAAGAATCTTGCTGAGCACTTGACAAAAGCTGATGAGATGTTAATTACTGATGATTTCAAAACACAGCTTCGAGTCACTGTATTGAGTATTAAACATTTACAAGGTCTCCATTCAACTACTCATGCAGAGATACATAAAATTCAGGAAGAATTAATGAAGCAAGAACAAGTTCAGAAGATTGATAAGAAAAAATTCTTCCAACCTACCTTTGACAGAGTTGCTTATATTGAGAAGACTCAAGAGAAACAACAATCTCAGATTGATGATATTTTGAAAAATCAAGCTTCTTAGCAATCTCAACTTAATGAAATCCAAGCCTCAGTGGAATTGTTTGTCTCTCTTCTCTTACCTGCTGATGCCAAAAAGGGGGAGAAAGTAATTAAGTCCAAATGCAAAACTGATAAGACACTGAAGGGGAAGGATGATGAAAAAGATGACCATGGAAACTCTGGAATGGGTAGAGGTCATAGTCAAGGTAGAGGTTTCTCATTAAGAAAAGCTGAAATCACAAGTCATAGGACAAGTTCTAATACTGGAAAAAGAATTACTTCTGCTACTGGTAAAAGGATAAGTTCTGATGAACTTTTAGATCTTGATGAAGAGATGTCAAGACAGTTATTTCTTCAGGAAAATCCAGGAATGGACTTGGAGAGTTTAATGGAAGAAGAAGCCAAACTTAAATCAGGAAAAGTCAAATCTAAATCTGAAGCTTCTGGTAAAAAGACACCTCCAAAACTCAAAGGCATTGTGATAAAAGAAAGGATAAATCCTGAAGCAACCATGGCTAAATCACAACTGCAGATAGATCCAAGGTCCCAGGGCAAAGAGAAAGTTGGTGAACCTATCAAGGTTTATGTGCCTCCTGTGAATGAAGAAATTACTGATGAAGATGATGATCTTGCTCTGACTTCAAGAAAAGTTTTTAAGACAACCTCTGACATGGCTCAAGTTGTTCAGAGTCAAGAGATAGTAAGTTCTGATATTTCAAAGAAGCAAGTAACCTCTGACATAGCTCAAGTTAACTTGATATCAGAAGATAAATCAAAGACACTCCTACCAGGATTCACTAAAGCAAAACAGACTCAACCTTTGAAGACTGCTGCAAGTGGTTTTGAAGCAAGAGTGGTTACTGGAAAGGAAGCAAGAGATAAAACTGGATTGAGAAGTGCTGATGAAAGAAGAATACAGAACACTACCAATGATCCAACTTCCTTAAGTGAACCAGGTATTGGAGCAACTCCTGAGAGATTGAATCAACTGGAATCTGTACAAATGGTTTACCATACCTACTTGAAAGAACACATCTTGTTGTACTTCATGACATATGGTAGGGTTTATCATATAAGGGAAAATGCCATTCCATTGAAGTATTTTGAAGAACTGGAGCATGTATTATTCTTACTTCAAGTAAATGACAAAATAACAGAAAGTCCTGTAAAATATTTTAAGAATCAGATTCAGAGACAGAAAAGGCTTTATTCTGTTAAGTCTGACAGCATATATCTTCCAAAGTATAGAGATCACAAGGGTGATATCGTTGAAATGAAGCCCAACACTGCTAAGATTATAACTACCTTTCTGGGTTACAGGGCTGTGGAATTCAATCTTGAGTCTGATAAGGCATATTTGATCAGACTGGATCAGGATATAAGAAAAACTAGAATTAATGATCTCAGGGCTGCAATCTTTCAAATTGGTAAAGATACTGCAGAACTTAAAGATGCTAAAAGGAGGATGATTGATGAACTCAAATATGCTGAGAGATATTTGTTGAAGAACTATCTCAGAACAACTCCTGACATCAGAGAGATCAGAAGATGAAGCCAAGTCAAGATCTACAACTGCTTAAATTCTGATGTGAATACAGACTGAAGTTGTTATCAGAAGTTAAAGATTGGTAAAACTTTAAGGACTCTAAGTTGTAGTTATCTAGTCTAGTTCTCATGCATTTGTACTTAATATTTTTGATATCATCAAATATCTGTTAAACTTGTATATTATGCTAATTTACAAGTTGGGGGAGATTGTTAGATATATTTGATAATGTCATGGCTAATATGATTTATGTTTAGTTTTCAGATCTTACTTAAACAGGATAAATCAGTACTTACTGGAAGTCAGGATTTAAGGATATCAGTACTTATATTATCAGGAGATAATCTTCAGAAGATGGATATCAGAACTTAAGTACTGAAGGACGTTCAGATAAGGACAGCAGCTGATTAAAGGAAAGAAGATCGAGACAAACATAAGAAGAGATATGCATGAAGAAAGAATTCTATGAAGAATAGAATACTTGGAAGAAAAGATATCTGATTGATATATTTTAGGAAGCAGAATTATATTCCATATCAATTAGCGATTATCTTGTAACTGTGTAGTATATAAACACAGATATAGGGTTTACACTATAAGTGTTATCATATTCGAGAAGATTATTCATTGTAACCCTAGCAGCTCTCGTGATATTTATTCATCACTGAGAGGTAACAGTTCCATACTGTAACATAGTTTATTGTTTCAATAATGTTTGTTTTCTGTTACTTGAGTTATTAAAGTTCGATTTGATTGTACTATACACTGTATTCACCCCCTCTACAGTGTGTGTGTGACCTAACAGTGTAGAAGTAGAAATAAAGTTCAAGTTTATAATAATTAAAACTAATTTCAACTTATTCAAAAGTAGAAAATAAAAGAATTGCTATTAACATATTCGAAATGGAAAAGACTTTTAATAATTAAAACTTATTTTAACTTATTCGAAATAGAAAAGAAAATTAAGTTAATACTAACATATTCAAAATATAAAAGAAAAAATCAATTACAACAACTATATATATGCACTAGCAAAAAAAGAACTTAACTATGATGTGCCGTGTGTTTGTATACTTACTAAAATCAAAGTATCGGTGGCTTTTTTATAAATATTATAAAATATTAAATTCTAATTATTTAATTTTTTTTATATATTTGAACTTCAACAATTATATCTATACTCACTTTTTATTATTATTATTATTATTATTATTATTATTATTATTATTATTATTATTATTATTATTATTATTATAGTAACGACTTTAAAAAGATCCAGACAAAAAGTGCCGAGTAAGAAAGAAAAAAAAGAGGAAAAAGAGAAGAGAGAAAATAATTTTTTATTACAAAAATCTTAATATACATAAAGGAAAATCTCCGGGAGCTCCAAAATTGTCTGAAAATTATTTATCTATTTTTCTAGAGTTCCTCAATTTTAATTTAATAAAATTAATTTCCTTTTATACATTCGAATTAATACAGATAATAAATATTTAGAAATCATTCCTATTTAAGATTTATTTATTTAAATTATTTCCAATTAATAGGGAAGATAATAAATCTTAATATCTTTATTATATATATAAAGCAAAACCCCCAGAAGCTCCAAAATCGTCTGAATATTATTTATCTATTTTTCTGGAGCTCCTCTATTTTAATTCAATAAAATTAAATTTCCTTTTATATATTCGAACTAATAGGAAGATAATAAATATTTAGAAGTCACTCCTATTTTAGAATTTGTTTATTCGAATTATTTTGAATTAACAGGGAAAATAATAAATATTTAAAAATAATCCTATTTAGAATTTGTTCATTCGAATCAATTCAAATTAACAGGAAAGATAATATATATTTAGAAGTTAATCCTATTTAGAATTTATTTAAACAAATTTTTACCTTTTTTCCCACATAACTTAAATCATAATTTCCTATTTAAATTCGAAGTCCACTAAAAAATTGGAACTTCATTATCTAGGTCCTATATTTTAGAAAATAAAATCCAAGTTCATGTAGAAGTATAAATAAAATCCAAGTTTATATAGAGTATAAATTTTTCTTATATAGTTAATATTTTAGAAAATAAAATCTATGTTCGTGTAGAACTAGAAATAAAGTTCAAGTTTATAATAATTTAAACTAATTTCAACTTATTCAAAAATAGAAAATGAAAAAATTGGTACTAACATATTCGAAATGGAAAAGACTTATAATAATTAAAACTTATTTTAACTTATTTGAAATAGAAAAGAAAATTAAGTTAATACTAACATATTCAAAATATAAAAGAAAAAATCAATTACAACAGCTATATATAAATGAAGATTCTTCGAAAATGATGATATTTAAACAAATCCCTGCATACAAACAACTAGGAAGAAACCATGATCATGGAGTTATAACAGTCGATAGACCTTTCACGTACAAATCTTTAATATTGTTTATCGTAATGTTCTTATTTATTTATTTAATTTTACAAGTCGTCCGCTCTCGAGTGTAAAGTCCTAAATTTTAGGTAAGGCTATAATATTAAAATTTATATTAATTTATTCAAAATAAAAAAATTTGGTACTAACATATTCAAAACGGAAAATACTTATAATAATTAAAACTTATTTTAATTTAATCAAAATACCAAAAAATAATAAGTTGCTACTGACATATTCAAAATAGAAAATAAAAATAAATTTTAACAACTAGATATAATTGAAAATTATTCAAATATGTATTATATTTAAAAAATTCTCTTCATAGAGTCAGGAAAGACCTATGGGAGTGAAAAGGGGCCGATAGACCCTTCGATGTACAAATCCTTAAAATTGTTTATCAAAACCCTATTTATTTTATTTAATTTGCTCTTGAGTGTATATAAAGATATCCAATACAATATTTTTTATTTGCAGAAATCTGTTTATTTTTTCAATATTTAAATACTTTTTGTCTAAATTATAATAATTTTTTTTAGTATTGTATTTGATGGGTGGACGGCTCAACCTAATTTTTATCTAAATTATAATATATTTTTTATTAGTATTGTGTTTGACGGTAGGGCGGATCAAACTAAATCTTATCTAAGTTTAACTAATTTTTTAATTAGTTTTGTGTTTGATGGGAATGCGCCACAAACTAAATTTTAATGATTTTATTCATTAGAATTGTGTTTGACGGGAGTGCGGCTCAAACTAATTTTTATCTAAATCATAATAAATTTTTAATAGTATTGTGTTTGAAGGGAGAGCGGATCAAACTAATTTTTATTAAATTATAATATTAGTTTATATTAGAATTTATCTAATTAATATATTTTTATTACAACAGAGGCCTAACAAAACCTCATAATTAGTACGATTATTATCGACTTTTGAAAACGTGATATAAACTGGTATCATGAAAAAAATGTATCCATTATGTATATTATAACATTTGTCGACCTAACAAAGCGTGACACACAATTGGCAATAATTATGAATTATTATTGTTCACGTTTTTCTTAAATAATCTTCCTATTAATTTTGTAAAAAAGTTTTTTAGGTCGCAGCGCGGCTTTATCGACTAGTGATATTTAAAGGAGGTGATAACCTTAATTAATTTTCTCCGATCCAATACCCAAACTATCTATTGGCGGCGATTAACGGCGAGTGCCGCGCAAATTACCCACGATACACGGGAGCGTAAAAAGCGTATGCCCTATAATATGGAGTGGCGGATAACAAAAGAAAGGGGCGTATTCAACACCTACATATTATTAATAACTAGGGATTTTTGTCCGCGCTACGCGTTCTAACTATATTTAATTTTTTAAAAAATATTAAATAATATAAAGAGAAATATTTACGTAACTTTTCAGTTAATGAAAAAAAATATACGCGAATATACTTTTTCACGTATGTTAGAAAAATATATGTTGTGTTGTCATAATTTTTGTTTTAAAACATAATTAACTAATTTTAAATTTTGTTTGTAATAAAATCAGCGCATGTTTCACGTTTTTTCATATGATATAGATTAATTTTAAGGTATATTACAATTTTATTAAGGAAATAATTGAAGAATAATTTATTTAATTAATAAAAAAATAAAATAATCTCAACATGTGTTTTTTAATTTGTGTTGATTAATTTATAAAATGTGATAATTATTAATTTCTAAGCATATAAAGATTCAAATTAAAATATATTTTGTTCTTATATTATTTTAATGATAAAACATAAAATTTAATTTAATAATCTTTGCAAAGTTTCAATAACATGTATATTGTAATATTTAATTTAAAAGAATTTATATTTATATTTTAAGATTAGGTAATTCATACCCAACATATCTTTAACAAAGTGTTGGATTTAGGCACAATACCGTTAACGACAAACAAAACATAGAACGTGATAATTATTAATTTATAAAATGTGATAATTATTAATTTATAAGCATATAAGGATTAAAATTAAAATAAATTTTGTTATGATATTATTTTAATGATAAAATATAAAATTTAATTTAATAATCTTTACAAAATTTCAATAGTATGTATATTGTAATATTTAATTTAAAAGAATTTAAATTTATAAAGATTAGGTAATTCATACCCAACATATCTTTAACAAAGTGTTGGATTTAGGCACAATACCGTTAACGACAAACAAAACATAGAACAGAGCTCTGCCGAGGGAGAATCGATGGCTACTACTTCAAATCATGGAAACCAACTCTCTCAATTAGAAGATTATGAACAATTTATGGAGGTTAGTAACCCCATCTATCCATGTTTTAATTGTTGTCAATTGGTTGTAAAGTTCATGGCTAATAGTTTGTTTAAGACTTTAATTTTCATTAAAATATCAATTTTCAGTATATGTAATTCTCCATTTATATGTATAAGAGTAACCGATACCGCACTTTACTTAGCCGAGTTTAGTATGTATTGTGTCTGTCAGTAGTCCGCGTGCGAGATAGAGTACTGTCGGGGGTTCGTATTGATGTTGATTGCATGTTTTAGTTCGGAGTCATATAGACAATGATTTGATTTCAAATTGTTATAATTAGTTCACCGCTGGATACCTATATTTCCATATAGCAGATTGATAAGATTTCCAAAAGTAGATTATTCACGATTTTTTGAAGATTTTTTCATGAACTGTTTTGAATTGAGTTTTAAATTTGAATGTTCAGGAACTTAAGAGAAAGCACGACTCCTGGAATATTGACTGAGATATGGGTAAATATGTCAGACAATATTTTTCATTGCTTGTTGGATTCTTATTTAAAAACTTAGGTATACATGATTGATAAATGTTAAATATAGGTAGAGGACGAAAACCGTTAGGCAGTTTTGTTTCTGCAAATGTGGAGAAAGATGAAGATGGAGCATTTGTAAGTTTTTAACTGATTATATTTGAACATTATTAAGAAGTTCAATTTATATTGAACCTCATTGCATTATCTATCCAAAATTGCAGAGGGTTTCGTCTAGTTTTATTGATAAATTCAGGAGTAAACTTCATTCCCAATTACACCTAAAGTGCAAGCCAATTGTTTGGAATGCGCAATATGATAAGTATCGAAAAAAATCTACGGCATTCAAGAATTTATGAGATTTTATGATTTAAAGATGTATTCTATTGTTGTTTTTGATTATTATGGGTATGGCAACTTTACTCTCCAGTGTTTCAACCATATGGCTGTTTCGATTACACATCCATCAGTTGAGCCAATATTTTTCTTCAATAAAGAGAATTATAAAAATTGGATTATGCATGAGTTTATATATTATCGTAATCATGATGTTACTGAGAGGTACCTTTCTTGTATTTACTACAATGTTGTAAGACTTGATTGTGAACAATCCTTAATGGTGATCAGACAATACTCAAGTATGGAGGATTTGGATAATATGGTAACAACTCTCTCTATCTATACATTTATTATTTACCTCATATGTATAAACATTTGGCTTACTTATCTTAAATCTAATATTCAATGTGCTCAATTGAACATGAACTGCCTACTCATTTGGAAAATTTGTATAAGCGATGGAAAGGATTGTCCAAGATCTGTTTGAAGCATGGCTGCAGAAAATGTGTTAGTCCCTTAACAATATAGCAAGAATTATAGAAGGGGGTTGAATGAAATTCTTGAACCTTTTTCCTCGAAATAAAAATATTCAACTCGAATATAGATATAATGTTTTGATTTGCACAATGCGGAATAGAAACTTAATTGAATCAAAACATAAGTAATTAAAAATAAGAGTCTTTAAAAACTTTCTGGTAGATTTAAACAATTCTACCAGAGATATATATTATATATCGAGAGGACTCTGTGTGCAGGAATGCTCACAGCTGCTTACAAATTGAATTGTTGAGAATATAGGGAAATGCTAATAATTCTGCTTACAAAGATTTCTCTGTTTTGTGTATCTCAGCTCTCTTTTTCTATTTGCTACATTCTTGGTTTATATATCACCAATATTACAAAGTCAAAAAGACTGAACAAATATAAAAACTATCAGTCTTAAGCTTTGCTGCTTTTCGTCCTCTATTACCCAGTTAATGGGCTTCCATAGTAGATTTGTATACATCTCGACGGCTGTGCTCAGCTTTTACTGTTCAACTGCTGTTTGAATTCTTTACATAATCATCCGTTGGATTCTATGAACATCCGTTGGATATATGATCATCCGTCGACTTTCTGAACATCTGTTGATGGCTTCATTGATCATCCGTCGACCGCTATATTAAACATCCGTTGATAGTCATTTGATCATCCGTCGATGGTTTTGTTAATCATCCGTCGGTAGCTATTTTGGCACTTGACTTCGTTTCACTTATGCAGAATTACAAGACATCATTTATATACAATTAATCAACCTATTCTGCATATCTAGTTAAAGTCAACATGACTTATAGGCTACTATAGAATTTATACAAAGATGTATACAGAACTGTGCTACAGACTTATTATTACATAAGCTACTCACTCGATGGATAATAAGTTAACATCCGTCGGGACTATAATGAGTTATCCATCGGGACTATAATTCTTATCCGTCGAGTGCTACATTATTTCACTAAGTAAAATCCACTTAGATGTTTTGTTTATGAAATCATCAAGTACACAACATATGCACAACAATCTCCCACAATTTATGTCTATTGGAATTGTAGCCATAAATTAAGAGGTACTTGATGATAACCAAATATCCTAAACATACAGCTTTTTAAGATAAGTAGATAATACTGAAAGTGCTTTAAATAATCAAAGTGTACAAGGTTTGGCTCACAGTCATTTCAAGATGCTCCTCTAGCCTGAGCAGATTTTTTTAGTTTCTTGAAGGTCTGGATCTTCTTCCAAGCTTTCTGTTGTTTTCCTCAATCTGATTTTGGAGCTGCCTGTGGAATTCCAGTTCATCGGATTCTGAGAGATCTAGCTTTTCTTACATTTCCAAGAGAGTCTCATTGCTAGAGATACTCAATTGGTCTTCTAACCTGAAGAATCTTCTCACACCTTTGTCATCCATGAACTCCATCATCCAGTAGGGCCTTAGATGCACTCTTCTCCCTGTGTATGGGATGATTAGAGTCTTTGGGAGTGCATCTTTAGCTCTAATACTCCTTAGTTTTTCAATCTTCTTCAATACTAGTCTTCTTGCAGTTACAGTGAACCCAAAGTTTTTCTTGAAGGATGAATAAACTTTAATCAGCACAGCTTGGCTCTCTTGAAGAATCCTGTGAAGTGGCCACTGAATCTCCCTTCCTCCTTTGTACTTGAACACCAACCTTTCAAGTAGGTTTCTGTATGCATCAATTCCCCTTACTTCATCCAGTTCATCCAGATAAAGATTTAGATCTGAAAATTCTTTGATGTCACACAAGTACAAGTAGTCTCCCCTGTTGACTTTGGGTTGAGCTTTAACTACTTATATGGATTTGAGAGGTGACAACTTCACTTTCTTGACTGCCCTTGACTTTGTCCTTTTTGGCTTGCTAAGGATTGGTAAGCTGAAGTCAGGAATTGGTATATTATCCCACTCTATTGGCTCATCCTTCGGCATAATAGGTTCACCATGAATATTCCTGTAGGGATCCACCACCCTTATGTCTTCAAATACCACAGAGGGCTTTGATGCTTGAGTTGTAGCTGGTGTGGATTCCTTAGGAAATTGATCTTCCAATTCCTTATCAACAATATCCAGTTTCCTTTTTGTTCTTCTACCCAATTCTTTCTTCCTTGGGGATTTCTTCTGTTCTTCAATTTTCTTCTTTGATTCAGCAGCTTCAGATGGTTGAGAGGGAATTTGTTGAGATGAATTCACAGCCTGTAGCTTGGCCAAGATAGCAATCTGCTCTTTCTTTTGTTTAGACTTCTTTGCATCTAGAGCAGCTTGCTTCTTTTCCTGCTTCAATCTGACTTTTTCTTCTCTCTTTGCTTGAGCAAATTGTGGATGTCCAGCTACCACACAAATTTCCTTTACATTTCTGAATATCTTAGCAATTCTCCTTTTTGAAGCTGAATCAGCTGGATCTTTATAGAAGACAATAGATCTTGACAAAAGCTTCTTCTCATCAGGCTTGGGTGTCTCATACACAGTGTCTAAGGGGTTCTTCAAAGATGATTTTGGATAATTTGCCCTTGGTTTTAGAATTGTTTCAGCCTTTGGAGACTTGATGCAGGAAGATTGTCCTTTTTCCAGATAATTCATGCTCATCTCATTCACACTGATTGGCTTGACTTGAGAGAGATGGATGGCTGACTTAACTGGCTCCTTGACAAGTTCAAACTTTCTCTGTATCTCCTCATCAATCTTATTCCAGTTGATCAAACTCAACTTTCCTTTTTCAGCAACTTTCAAGTTTGCTGCTGCTGCTTTAATCAGATCTATACCATCTGCAACTGTTGACTTGGAGACAGTAATTGAAGGTACAATTACTTTGCTGATTTGAACTTGAAGTGTTTCCCCCTCACTTGGTCCTTTCTCCCCCTTACTTGATTCTCTCTCCCCCTTTTTGTTATCATCAAGTTGAGGAGTCAGGCCTTGTGCTTTAGCCAGTTGCATGAGAAGATTTGTCTGAGTCTGTTGATTTTGAAGAAGGATAGCCACTGAATTCTCAATAACCTGAACTCTGTCTTCTAGCTTGGCCAACTTCTTTTCAGAATCTGATTCTCTCCTCAATCTTTGTAATAGATCTTGCATGGTACCATATGGCATGACTGAATCCAGCTTCTCAGAATTGTAGGTCTTCAAGTCAGCTATATCCCTTTTTAGTTCATCCACACTCATATTCTGTCTTAACTGTTGGATCTTCATGAGATGTAGAGAGTCTAGATGAGCTTGAAGAATAGCCTTGGTACCAGCATCTGAAGTTTCCTGAAGGGCCTTTTGAATAGCCATCACTTGCTTAACCAAGGATACACCAAATTATCCTGGTGTAGATTCCTTTGTCCATGCCCATTCAGGTAAATCTGAAACAGAACTTGGGCCTACATCTCCCCCTAAGTTCATGCTTCCATCCAAAGAAATAGAGTCATTATCATTAGAATTTACTTTAAATTCTTCAGATGGCTCACCAGCTTTAGAAGGCATCCTATTGACAACAACTTTATCTCTTTGAAGAGATTCTGAGGTGTGTACTAAGTTCAAAGTCTGTTCTGCCTCCACATTGCCCTGAGCAGCCAACAATTGATAGGCTGACACATGATGAGTAAAAGTGTCAGCATCCAAGGAAACGTTATCAATTACAGCTTTGTAATGTTGCTGAAATTGTCTTTCCTTTTCAGCATCATCCACAAACATTGACTCACTACCAATGGCTGGATCCACCCTTATTTCTCCTGGACCTGCATTTCTCTCATAATCTCTCTTTTGTTGCATCAGGGTCTCACCCTGGCTCCCCACCCTCACACCCTCACCTTCACCTACTAAGGTGGGACTCGTCTCACTCAATTTTGGAAATCCTGAATAAATGGATTGCTAAGTTTCACTCTTTTCCTCTCCTTTTGCCTGGGAGCAACCAGCCTCTCACTCAATACACTCTCCTCTCTCAGTCCTAAGAGTGACTGTACAACCACTAAATCTTCTGCACTTGAAATAATTGAAGTTTGAAGTTGTGCAGAGATACTCGACAGATAAGTGATATCCGTCGAGTGAGTGGTAATGCTATCCAACGGATAACCGCTGCTTAGCTTATCCATCGGGATACAATCACTACTCGACGAATGAGCAGTATCCTTCGAGAGAGTAGAAATGAATGAGGTGGGACGAGAAACTATTGTTGACTCTGTGTTGATTGAAGATATTTGAGGCACATATGTCATAATAGAATCTGAAAGAATTGGCAAGTGAGCCAACAAATCATCTAAAAGATGATGCTCACTTGCACTAGATTTTGACTTCCCCAACAGAGTTAAAGAAGGGGAATTAGGAATTGAAGTGTTTATCATATCCACTTCCAGAGAGTTTGTTGGTGAGTATGGTGTTTCAGATGCTTCTATTATTAGAGATTTTGGCTGTGACTCCACATTTATTGGAGCCACATCAAACTGAATTTGAGAAAGTGCATGGACTGTGTCTTTAGCACCAGTTTGCACTGTGTGTGTGCCCTGTGCATCCCCAGAGGTTTTAGATTTCTTCTTTCTTGTGTAAGTTTGGGGTGAGCTTGTGTCCTTAACCCTTTTGGCCTGTGCTCTTGGCTGAGAGCTTTGTTCAATAGCTACATCCTTTTGGGAGGATGCAGCTAGAAGTGAGTTTTTGTCCTTTTTAAGCACTGCAGTTTGTTGAGAAACTGCAGTGTGGCTAGGCTGGGATTCACTCAACTCTTCAACCTTATTCTTGGGGTTTCTTTGATGTTCACCCCTTCCCTCACCTAACTTACCCTCCTTCACACTCCCCTCTTTGGTTTTGGTGGATTTTTCAACTGGTACCTTTTGAGAGATACCAGAGGGGTTTTATTTGATTTGGATTTAGAAATTGTAGTAGTTTTGGCAGCTTTGGTAGGCAACTGTTTGGTCATTGTCACAGTTGCCATAACTACTCCTGAACTCAAATAAATTGAGGAGGTTGGAATAGTTGAAGGGATGGATGAACTTACCTCACTTACCTGAGGTGCCTGTATTACAGGAAAGTAGAACATTGGCACATCCCTGTGATGGTTGGCTCTGTTCAAGTCTGCAATGAGTCTTCTCTCTTGAACCCAACAAGCCAGTTTGTTGTTTGGGTTCTCAAGCACAATTTCTTGACATAAATGGTTAGCCAATAACATGAAAAATCTAGCATAATACACATTCTTTCCTCTTTTAGCTAACTCACCTAGTTTAAAACCTAACTCAACCAAGACAAGGTCACTGAAATTGTAAAATTTATCTGTGACTAGCATGTATAGCATGGAAATTTTCACAGAATCAAAATTACTGACTTTTCCAAAGAACACTTTAGTAACTACATCACATATAAAACTCCACTCCTTCTTAAGACCCATTCTTCTAATATCACTTAGTTTAGTAGTAGGAAGTGCATAATGCATGGAGTTAAGCATATTGATAAGATCTGTGTCAGTGTGTGGTGAAGTGACATTATTATCAGGAATTTTGAAACATGCTTTTATCACATCACTATTGATACAGAATTTGTTACCTTTGATGGTTAGAGTGATGGTCTTGTCAGTAGAGTTGTAGATTGCAGTGGTCCACATCTCTTCAACAACTTCACAGAAAATTGTGGGTGATTCCAGCATGGCGTAATTTAACTTGCAGTTCTTCACAAAGTCTATCATCTTGTGATAGTCTTCTGATTGCTGAATACCCTTATTGACCAAAGCAGTGAAGTTGTTCTTCTCATAAATGAACCCAGTTTGAGACATAATCTTTACTACAGGTGCCATTGTTAGAGAAAGAAAGCTTGAAGAGAGAAAGAAAAGATTTTCTTGAGAGAGAAAGAAATAGAAGCAGTTGAATTTGAGAGTGATAAAAGAAAATAATTGGAATGAAATAAGCTTTTATACTATCTCAAAAACAACGGATAAAAATAATAAAGAAGAATAAATTAAAAAATAGAAATTGCCTAAAATAGCCATTTTTTAAAAATAAACTGTAAAAATTCCACCCATTATCCGTCGTGTAATGCTTACAAACTGTAAGTATACTCGATGGATAATGTTCAGGGAATTAACGGCTGAGATTTAGACAATTCGACGGATGAGGATAAACTGTTATCCGTCGAGTTTTAAAAGATTCCAGAAAGGTAATTGATTTTTATTGGCAAATAGTATATCGACGGATGACTAAACTTGATGGATAAGGGTCATCCGTCGAGATGTAAATTTTGACTTAGCCAAAATTTCATCCAAGACTTAAAAATCAGCTACATTTCTGGCTACTTTTCAACTTGCAAAATAACTCAGATAAATTAAGAGTAATTAAGCATACCTAACTCACTTACCAATCTTGAAAAGGTGGATTCATCCAGTGGCTTGGTAAAGATATCTGCAAGTTGCTTCTCACTGGGAACAAAATGTAATTCCACAGTACCATTCATCACATGTTCCCTTATGAAATGGTACTTGATGTCTATGTGCTTTGTCCTTGAATGTTGCACTGGATTTTCAGTGATGGCAATTGCACTTGTGTTATCACAGAAAATAGGAATCCTTTCAACTTGCAAACCATAGTCTAGCAATTGATTTTTCATCCATAAAATCTGTGCACAGCAACTGCCAGCAGCAATATATTCAGCTTCAGCTGTAGAATTAGAAACTGAATTTTGCTTTTTACTGAACCAGGACACAAGCTTGTTTCCTAGAAATTGACAAGTTCTTGTTGTGCTTTTTCTATCAATTCTACAACCTGTATAATCTGCATCTGAATAACCAATTAGATCAAAACCAGAATCTCTAGGGTACCAAATGCCAAGTCTTGGTGTTCCCTTGAGATATCTGAAAATTCTCTTGATAGCTATCAAGTGAGATTCTCTAGGATCAGCCTGAAATCTAGCACACAAACATGTAGAAAACATTATATCTGGCCTACTAGCTGTTAAGTACAGAAGTGAGCCAACCATGCCTCTATAGCTTGAAATATCCACAGACTTTTCAGTAGTGTTTAGTTCAAGCTTAGTTGCAGTGGCCATGGGAGTTTTTGCAGATGTGCAATCCATTAGATCAAACTTCTTTAAAAGATCAAAAATATATTTAGTTTGACTAATGAATATTCAATCACTAACTTGCTTAACTTGTAAACCAAGAAAGTAAGTTAGTTCTCCCATCATACTCATTTCATACTTACTTTGCATCAATTTGGCAAACTTTTTACAAAGTTTCTCATCTGTAGAGTCAAAAATAATATCATCTACATAAATTTGAACAAGTATGCTAGAGCCATTAACATTTGTGAAAAATAAAGTTTTATCTATAGTACCTCTTGTGAAGTGATTTTCCAAAAGGAACTTTGATAAAGTGTCATACCAGGCTCTAGGTGCTTGCTTCAGTCCATAAAGTGCTTTCAATAGATAATAGACATATTCTGGAAAATTTGGATCTTCAAAACCAGGAGGTTGACTAACATACACTTCTTCCTCCAAATCTCCATTTAGAAAGGCACTTTTGACATCCATTTGATAGACCTTGAAATTGGCATGGGCTGCATAGGCTAAGAAGATTCTGATGGCTTCAAGTCTTGCAGCAGGAGCAAATGTTTCATCAATATCTATTCCCTCTTGTTGACAATAGCCCTTAGCAACCAATCTAGCTTTGTTCCTGATTACTATGCCATTTTCATCCATCTTGTTTCTGAATACCAACTTGGTGTCTATTGGATTCTTTCCTTTAGGCTTGGGTACCAGCTTCCATACTTTATTCCTTTCAAATTGGTTTAGCTCCTCCTGCATAGCTAAAATCCAATCAGGATCTAACAAAGCTTCTTCTACCTTCTTTGGTTCTTCCTTTGACAGAAAGTTGCTGTATAGACATTCTTCCTGAGTTGCTCTCCTTGTTTGAACTCTAGAAGAAATATCACCAATGATAAGTTCAAAGGGGTGATCTTTTGTCCATTTCCTTTGTTGAGGTAGATTAGCTCTAGATGAAGAGGCCTCATGATTGTCTTGGTGTGAGATTGAGTTTTGATTGCTTGAAACTCCCCCTGAGTTTGTGGATCTTTGATTTGAGAAGGGAGAATTTTCTGTAGGTGATCTGTCTTGACCTCCTGCTCCTTTTGATAACCCGACGGATGGTGAATTTTGAGTACCGACGGATGAGGCAGGTTGTCTTCCGACGGATAATACAGATTGCCTTCCGATGGATGAAGCATTATGCAACTCGACGGATGTTGAGTTTTGTACTACATTGGTGGTAGATTTGTCTGCATTATCCTTAGACACTATTTCTTGATCACTCTCATCATCACTGTCATCACTAACCATCTCAACATTGTCGAATTTGAGGCTCTCATGGTAATCTCCATCTTCCAGTCCTTCAATCTTTTTATCATCAAACACAACATGTATAGATTCCATAACAATGTTGGTTCTTAGATTGTAGACTCTAAATGCTTTACCAACAGCATATCCCACAAAAATTCCTTCATCTATTTTAGCATCAAACTTCCCATGTTGATCAGTTTGATTTCTCAGAATATAGCATTTGCAGCCAAAGACATGAAGAAAGTTTAGAGTTGGCTTCTTGTTCTTGAACAATTGATAAGGAGTCATGCATCTTGCTTGATTAATCAGAGAAATGTTCTGAGTGTAGCATGCAGTATTTACAGCTTCAGCCCAGAAATATGTTGGTAATTTTGATTCTTCAAGCATTGTCCTTGCAGCTTCAATAAGTGATCTGTTCTTCCTTTCCACTACTCCATTTTGTTGTGGAGTCCTTGCTGCTGAGAACTCATGCAGAATCCCATTTTCCTCACAAAATGCTCTCATGACAGAATTCTTGAACTCAGTTCCATTGTCACTCCTGATTCTTCTAACTTTGAAATCAGGATGATTGTTGACTTGCCTTATGTGATTGATGATGATTTCACTAGCCTCATCTTTAGACTTTAAGAAATATGTCCAAGAGAACTTTGAGAAATCATCTACAATTACTAGGCAAAATCTTTTCCTTGAGATTGACAATACATTGACTGGTCCAAACAGATCCATGTGAAGCAGTTGCAAAGGCTCTTCAATTGCTGAATCAAGTTTCTTCCTGAATGATGCTTTAATCTGCTTTCCTTTTTGGCAGGCAGTACACAGTCCATCCTTTGTAAACTCCACTAGAGGAATGCCTCTTACTAGTTCTTTCTTTACCAGCTCATTCATGGTCTTGAAGTTTAAATGGGATAGCTTCTTGTGCCATAGCCAACTTTCATCTTGACTTGCTTTACTGAGAAGACAAGTTACAGATTCTGCTTTAGTTGAGTTGAAGTCAGCTAGATATACATTTCCTCTTCTCACACCAGTGAGAACCACTTTGTTGCTTTGACTATTAGTCACAACACAGGCTTCTTTGTTGATGGTTACTGAATTGCCTTTGTCACAAAGCTGGCTGATACTCAACAGATTGTGTTTGAGACCATCCACTAAGGCAACCTCTTCATTGATGACATTGTCCTTTGAAATCAAGCCATATCCCACAGTATAACCCTTGCTGTCATCTCCAAAAGTAATACTTGGGCCAGCTTTCTCCTTAAACTCTGTGAGCAGGGTATAATCACCAGTCATGTGTCTTGAACAACCACTATCCAAGTACCAAAGATTCCTTCTGTTTCCCTGCACATATCAAAATCAAATCAAGTTGATTTTGGTACCCAAGTTTCCTTGGGTCCTGCCTTGTTAGCTTTCTTCTTCTGTTTCTTAGGTCTTAACTCATTTGACTTAGGAATTTCAGATTCTTCCTTAGTCATTTGGGTTGGGCCTTTGAAACCATTTAATGCAACAGAATTATCATGCATATTATGGCTACCAGGAAATGGCATGCTTGGTGTAAACATGTTATTCCAGTAGGGCATGCTAAATGGCATTTGAGACATGCTGTATGCAGCATAATATGGATTAGGTGCAAATGGCATATTAGCAAACTGTGCATTCATGTTCTGTGTAGGCATAGCATTAATAGGCATGGGAGGCATTGCATTCATGTTAGGAAATTGAGACTGAACAGACATGGGAGTAGGCATGGCATATTTGCAATTAACAGACAAATGATTTACACTACCACATTTGACACAGATTTTTCTAGGAGCATATTTATCAGGTGTGTAGTTATTGTGTTTGTTAATCCCTACTTTACCATTCCTATTGTTTTTCCTTTTAGTCTCTGTTTTTACCTCAATTTTCTCAAGTCTGTCACTTAACTGTTTGACAGTCATGTGACCAACCTTAACCTTTTTCCCTTTCTTAGCTTGACTTGACTCTCCTGAAACAAAGTTCTTGGAAACAGACCCATACTTCTCATTTAGCTTGATTAGTTTGGCTTTGCTAACGGGCTTGCTCACAGCCGACATATGAGGATTTTCATCTTTCGACGGATAACACTTTTTGTTATCCGACGGATAGTCCTCATCATCCGTCGAGTCTACATCTGTTAGCAAACCATTTACCAAAATAGGTTCTAGTTTCTCTTTATTCTTTTTCCAGGCTTTATCACATAAAGACTCAATTCCTTGAACTTTGGTGATTTGAGCATGGATATCCCTGGATGTTTTCCATGCTTTAATCACTTCTTGTTCACGCTCGAGCTGCTTCTTTAAAATCTCTTCCTTTTTCAAGGACTCAGTTAATTCCTCCTTGGCAATCTTACACTCAATTTTTAGTTTCTCAAACTCAACAAACTGGGACTCAAGCACATTATTCCTCTCAATTAAAAACAAGTTATTTTCTTTGATTTTAGCATTTTTTTTAGTAAGAGACTTAAGTGTAACACGCAAATGATACAATTCTGTAGACATGTCATTTATGGCATCATTACACTCAGCTTTAGATAAATGTGCAAGGTTTATAGTGATTACCTGATTGCTTGAGGAACTTGTCTCTGTTTCATCATACTTGGCCATTAGGGCTAGATTGACATAGCTGACATCTTCATCTTCATCCAAACCATCTGCAGCCCAGTCATTCTCTTGTGTAATGAAAGCCCTTTCCTTTTGTTTGAGTAGATCAAAGTATTTTTGCTTGTAATCCACAGACTCAAACCTTTTCTTACTGGAATCTGACTTTCTACACTCATTTGCAAAATGCCCTGCCAAGCCACATTTGAAACATTTGAATTTTGACTTATCCACCATGTTTCTATTTGGTTTGCCTGCTCCAAAGTTCTTTTTGAACTTGAGCTTGGCAAATCTCCTGGAAAGAAATGCTAGGTGCTCATCAATGTCCTCCATGTCATCTTGGCTCAATAAATCTTCACTTTCTGCTGCAAGCCCCTTGCCCTTACTCTCACAGACCTTTGAAGTTGATTCTACAGCTTCCATCTTCATTTCCTTCTCCTTTTCCAGATCAGCAACTAGTGCAATGGATCCTCCTTTCTTCTTTCCTCTCTCCATCCTTTCATCCTGCTCTATCTCAATCTCATAGGTCTTCAGGATGCCATACAGTCTCTCCAAAGTAAACTCTTTATAATCTTGTGAGTTTCTCAATAAGACTGTCATTGGTTTCCATTCCTTTGGAAGAGATCTAAGGAATTTCAGATTAGAGTCTTTAGTCTGATAGACTCTTCCATGCAACTTAAGAACATTTAGTAGTTTTTGGAATCTACTAAAAATATCAGTGAGTGACTCACTTTCCTCATTGTGAAAATGCTCATATTGCTGAATCAAGAGCTGCATTTTATTTTCTCTAACTTGCTTAGTGCCATCACAGATTATCTGTATAGTATCCCAGACTTCCTTGGCAGTTTTGCAGTTTATAATGTTGTCAAACATGTCTGTATCAACTCCATTGAACAGAATGTTCATGGCCTTTTTATCCTTCCTGACTTGTTCAATATCAGGATCAGACCATTCATGCCTTGGTTTGGGAACAGATGGCTCGTTTCCTGTTGCAGCTCTCATTGGAACATGAGGACCTCTTTCTATGCAGTCCACATAGGCCTCATCTTGCGAAAGCAGTTGAAGATGCATCTTTACCTTCCAATGATGGTAATTATCTTTATCAAGAAAAGGAATCTTGACTCCAACGTCTTTCTTGTTCATCTTGCTGAATTGTTTTGATCTTTAAACTCTTTGTAGATTAAGAGCTTGCTCTGATACCAATTGTTATTCCCTTAACAATATAGCAAGAATTACAGAAGGGGGGTTGAATGGAATTCTTGAACCTTTTTCCTCGAAATAAAAATGTTCAACTCGAATATAGATATAATGTTTTGATTTGCACAATGCGGAATAGAAACTTAATTGAATCAAAACATAAGTAATTAAAAAAAAGAGTCTTTAAAATCTTTCTGGTGGATTTAAACAATTCCACCAGAGATATATATTATATATCGAGAGGACTCTGTGTGCAGGAATGCTCATAGCTGCTTACAAATTGAATTGCTGAGAATACAGGGAAATGCTAATAATTCTGCTTACAAAGATTTCTCTGTTTTGTGTATCTCAACTCTCTTTTTCTATTTGCTACATTCTTGGTTTATATATCACCAAGATTACAAAGTCAAAAAGACTGAACAAATATAAAAACTATCAGTCTTAAGCTTTGCTGCTTTTCATCCTCTATTACCCAGTTAATGGGCTTCCACAGTAGATTTGTATACATCTCGACGGCTGTGCTCAACTTTCACTGTTCAACTGCTGTTTGAATTCTTTACATGATCATTCGTTGGATTCTATGAACATTCGTTGGATATATGATCATCCGTCGACTTTCTAAACATCCGTTGATGGCTTCATTGATCATCCGTCGACCGCTATATTAAACATCCGTTGATAGTCATTTGATCATTCGTCGATGGTTTTGTTAATCATCCGTCGGTAGCTATTTTGGCACTTGACTTCATTTCACTTATGCAGAATTACAAGACATCATTTATATACAATTAATCAACCTATTCTGCATATCTAGTTAAAGTCAACATGACTTATAGGCTACTACAGAATTTATACAAAGATGTATACAGAACTGTGCTACAGACTTATCATTACATAAGCTACTCACTTGATGGATAATAAGTTAACATCCGTCAGGACTATAATGAGTTATCCGTCGGGACTATAATTCTTATCCGTCGAGTGCTACATTATTTCACTAAGTAAAATCCACTTAGATGTTTTGTTTATGAAATCATCAAGTACACAACATATGCACAACAAAATGGGATGTACTCATCAATTTGGTGTGAGAAAAGTGTTGGTTTGGGAAAGGATGGTCTGGAGTTCTGAAGGAGTTGTTGGATATCTGTGCAGGTGATGTAAAAGCTATGAATATGGCTCATGAGCTACCAGAGATTGTTCTACTTTTTATTTTTAATGAGAAAGAGGTGGAAGCTCAGAAAAAAGAAGGTATCTCACAATTCTTTTGATTTTACTATGAGAGTGCACCACTTTATTTGAAGCATCAGTTTTTTAATATCTTGAAGATTCAAATATATTTAGTAATAAATTTAAATTTGATAATTAACGAACAGGGAATAGAAATGGAAGAAGATTATTTTTTAAGATTTTTTTTAGGCTCCTTTGAAGCTTGGATATATTGTGAGTAAGCTATTGTTTTTTACCCATATTCTTGTATGTTATTGGTAAATGATCAATAATTCTTTTATGTTTTAACATTGTAACAGACAATCCCAAGGTTTTTAGGCCAAGAGACTGAAAAGCATCTCCTTGGTGTTGAACATATTATAATCAATGGGATTCTGTGGGATGTGAGATACGATGCTAAATTAAGAATACTTTATGGGATAAAACAACTGATTAAGTATTTTGGTCTTGTGGAGAATGATATGATATTATTTAGTTTCGGTGTAAATGGTGAGTTTTGTGGAAGGATTTTTATGTGTGAAGGAAAGGAAATTACACGTTCTACAACAAAAAGTAATCGGAGGAGAAGGCCTAGTGGTAATTTTTTTCTTTTTGAAGATAATGTTACATATTCACCTCCTGGAATTGGTATGCCATATATTTTGTTTCCTTATTTACTTTGCAGGGTCCTTTTACATAGGCAGTGGTCTTGAATTTAACATTGTCTTATATCCGTACTTAGAACAAAATGTTGAAATTGTGGATGTGTCAACTAAGATGGAGGTGGAAGGATATGATAACCCTGCACAGGACAATGCTGGAATGCAGAATATGAAGTTGATGGAAAACAACAATCCACATGATGCGCAAGTTGGAATGAATCTCCAGTTTTCTAAATTATTGGCTGGAAGTCTCTTGAACTCTAAATGTCATGGAGCGGTAAATAATAATATATAAGAGTATAATATAACTATTTCAAATACCTTGTTGTATTATGTTCAGGAACAGACCGATCAAATTATGCTAACATGTTCAACTATTGTGCAGCACATTCCTAGAACTATAAGATTCTGAGATCAAATGTGGAAAAGTGGAGATATGGTGAAGTTCAGAACTGGCCAAGGATTTTGGGACATAAAAATAGTGCTAAACGGGACAGTTTCCAGATTTTCGCGTGGATGGAGCAAATTTGTCAAAGATCTTGACTTAAAGGAAGACGACAATCTGCGCTTCACATTACAGCAAGACAGCGTTGTTCCAAATTTTAACATTGACGTCAATCCTCCCAATTAGTAATTATCCTCCATATATTTCTTAGAATCTGAACCTGCTACTTAACATTATCAATGTAGTTTGGAGACTGAATTTTGATATTGTGATGCTGTTGGAATACTCTTTATATCAATTTGGACGTGTTCCATATGCTTATGCTTTAAATTACATTGAATTATATTGTAATTTTGTATTTTCATATGCAACTTAAGTTTTCAGGCTGGTGATGAAACCTTGAACCAAAATCCTTAATATTAAAACGGGAGTGCCGTTTTATTGTCAATAGCAGACTAATATATAGTTTTTATATATTTTCAAGCTGATGACTCATATGCACATGGTAAACTCTACCTTTTTCATTTTGATACTTATCTATAAATTTGGTTTGCTCTCATAAACCTCCGTATGTTTGTAATGATTTGCATATTGTAATGTACAACCTTTTTTTTTTGAAAATCATTTCCGGTTGAAATTCGATCTCAAGAGATTGCTACATCTTTTTTTAAATTTTCTTTAGTTGGCACATATATTTTTTAGGTAAATCATAGTAGCTATAAAGTTAGAAAATTGAATTTAACGTTAAGTACATCACGGACATTGTCAAACTACAACATATGGATATTCTTTTTGCAAATGCATCAAATTTTTCTGTGAGAATATATGATTACTACATATAAAGTGAAAATTCATCCCTATTAATGTTCTATCTAATTTGAAAAATGTATTGACAGACATGTTCAAGAAGTACAAGAATGTGATTAATGTTAAACATCCACTCCAATTCATGATGTCATGCTACTAAAGATTAAAGCAGATAGTATTTAAATTTAATTTCCAAGATAAAATTGATCCAACCATAAGAAATAATTGTCAAAAATAGTAGGATGTATATAATAGGATGCATATTCACATGCTAATTACATTCCTAACGCTGAGAAACTTTGATACATACACTTAGCCGCATTCATAGGCTGATGCATGAGGAAGCAAGATAAACATCTTCTTTTGTTTAATGGATATAAGTCATTTAGCTGTCCAACTCTCCAAGCATATCTTCTTTTGTTTAATCCAGATCCTCTCCTGTAAATCAGCCATTTTTCATCCCTGAAGTGTATCCGCACTTAAGTTCTGATATTAGTTTTGACGCCTTAAGTTCTGATAACTTCCTGTCTTCAGTAAGTTCTGATATTCTGATAATAAGTTTTGAAACTAAATAAATCAGATTAGACTTGACATCACAAATCAGAACTTAACTGGAAATCAGAACTTACTGAAGACAGGAAGTTATCAGAATTTAAGGCGTTAGAAGTTATATCAGAACTTAAGTGCGAATATACTTCAGGGATATTAGAATGTTGCATTCATAGGCTGATGCATGAGTAATCCAAAACAATGTAATGATCCTGATTCATATTCTCTTGTAGTAGAAGTGACAATCTCCAAACATGAGGAAACTAATGAGTATGTGAATATGCACAGTATGCACCAACACATGTAAAATGGTTTTTTGTAAACCTTTTTAAAAGTATCTTCTCATAATGAGGACCTAATCAGCATTTTTCTTAAGGACACATCAAAGATTAAGAGTAACATGACAGTTGAAAACAGGAAAAAAATTCAAATTGTTAACTACCATTCGATTATTACAGATCATGGTAACTGTTAAATTTATCAGAAAAGAACTGCCAAAAACTACCAGCAATACTCATATGTATATATACCTTTGGGTGTTTTTAAAATTTAGATGTATATTACAGATTACAAAATGACTTCAAGAAGTGAGAAGAGGAAGAGATGGTCAGGCATAAAGAATGTAGTGGAGCAAGAGTTGTAAAATTTGGCTATAGCGTGCGCATAATTCAATAATGACATGGAAGAAACAAAGATTTTCTACTCAGAAATGTATGCTACAATGGAAAATAGGAAATCCGAATTGTTTGCTCGTTCTATTGGCCTTGAGGAACAATTCAAGTAATATTCAAATGTTTATCTGTTTTTATGATTTATATTGCTTTATATTACAAATTTAATGGACCCAGTTTCAATTTTTCACAGCGAAATAGAAAGTACTCTGAAGAATGGATCAAGGAAAAAATGTGGAGAGCCATCACAAAGTAGTAATGAAATTCCACATTCTTATACAGTGGATTCACGCGGATTCCTAGGTGATACGTCCACATCTCTACATGATCATGAGAACAAATTCAAACAAAACACAGAAGAAATGGTAAGTGCATTTGAAAAGTTTGGTGATGGATGGAAAGAACATCTTAATACTTTGAATGCTCGTGCTGATATGTTGAGTGAAGAAAGTGGAAAGCTTCGCATATTATTAGATGATTATGCTCGAAATATATAAATTATGTTGTAGTCGATATGCTGTGATGATGTATTTTACTTCCTCTACTTGGAGGATAGTAATAAACGTTTTTATGCAATAAGTACAAATATGATTGATTGTTTTTGTTGGATTACTGTCATGTAGTATTTACTGAGATGTTTAAAAACATATATATACATTGAACAATAATTAAAAATGCAGTGTATTCTATATACAAATATGTCTTCCTTACATGATATACATATATCATATTCACATACATTGAAAGAATTTTAAACTTGCACAACTTGACCATCAATTGGTGGTTCGGGATCATTAACTTCAAAGTCCTGAAATCTTGCTTGCTCCGGCCCAATACCTAAATCCATGTTTAGAAAATTCTGTATATCTGCAACAGGCCTATCAAATGTTCGAAGGTCATGAGATTCCTGTCTTCCAAGTGTTGTCAAACGACGTGCAACTGCATTCCTATTAGGATGAACCAAATTAAGTTCATAATGGATGTTCTTATCACTAAGTCTTGAAAGAATAAGTCTAAAAGTTTGTCTAGAATGTGGTGTAATCCCTTCTTCTTTTTAATACTTACATTCTCGGTATGCTTGTATATTGTCGGTTTCAATGATAACCCGTTCGTAAGAATCCTGGAATGCACGACGCATACCTAATAAAATAGCCCATAATGCACTATTCAAATTTGTGAGTCCTGGAATTGTGCCATACGTAAGTCTGAGAAGATGACCTCCTGCATCTCTTACAACAACACCAATACCATTTCTATTATCGCCTTCAGGAGCATTCTGGATATACTCACTATGGATATTGATATTCACCCAACCACTATGAGGAAATTGCCATACACGCTCAACATGTTCCATTCTACCTAAATGTATAAAACAAAAGTTAACTGTTTATGGGTTTAATTTGATTATATGAGATATTATTAAATGATTGTTGGTAGTATATAAAGAAAAGAATTCAATAGATGTGTCTGCTCCAAATAGTTGAAGAGTTTTACTTATCTAAAAAAAAGGATAGAAGAGTTGATGAGATTTGTCTATTCCAAAAAGTTGTGGGATTTAAAATAACTAAATTTATTGGAAAAGTTTAGATCACAATAGTCATCATAATTATGTGTCCTAAAGATAATTATAATGTTGAAAAAATTATAGAAATAATAGTATTTTCTTCACACATGATCTAATCAATTGAACATTTAATATTCCATTAGAAAAACAATTCTAAAATACATTGTTCATAGGCAATGTAAAATTATATATTGTAGAAGATTATATTATGTAAAATTCAACTATATATGATGAAAGCTAAGGTAAATTCAGATACATATACAGTTACATTGAAACTTTTCTATTAAAAGCTTAATAGAATAATATCTATTATTAGTACTACTAAAAGTTTATCAATTAGCTGTTTTTATTAGAAATAAAATAAAACATGTTTTAATAGTTTATGAATTAGTAATTATGATTGAATTTATTTTTCAGGAATTAAATAACTTTCTTCAATACAAAGTAAATAATAAGTTTAGCACAGACTTTATTTATCAAAATTTCGAACATGCAGTTGTTTATGTGATTGTAAATTGTGATCACAAAATATGTAAATTCAGATAACTATATATAAATATCAAAGTAATGAATTCAAGAAAAATAATGGCAATGTTCAAAACAAACTTACATTATAACTGATGTCGCGGCTCATAGTTCATATTTGTGGTTTCAAAATCTATGCAACATGTTACAACAATACTGTAGTGCTGTTAGTTTACCATGTGCACCATCGGTTTAAGTTCTAACCACGCGTTGTACTCGGAAGTAACTTTCTTACCAACACCATACTGCTTCACTATGTCCATTGAGGCAAGTTAATTAGAAGTAGTTAGTAAACCTCTTCATGAGTCAAACACATTCACCTGCAAGACACGGAAACGAATAAAAACAGTCATGCGACTGAAAAACATTATTGGGAAAAATTTAAACCAAATGAAACTCTTATATTCGGTTCATCTGAAAATGTGTTAAACATATGGTATGGCATAGGTCTAATTCCATGGAAAATGACTACAAATCTGAATTTGTTTCTTCACCTTTTACAGCCTAAATTAAGAGAGCTTCTTAATTGAAAGCACCTTCTAAAGTTAGTTTTGAGGATAACTGTCAATTAAGTACCTTTTCAAGACACCTGTCAGGAAGAACCAAATCAACCTTTGTAACCTATAATTTTAAACAATACAGACATTTATAACATTGTCATAATTTGACATATTTGTGAAAGATGTATTAACTCCAAAACTCAACTATATGCTATGAATGCACAACACATCAAGAATCTTGTAATCAAAATAAGGTTATAGAAGATGGCGCATGTAGATTCATGGATTTAAATTCGATTTACATAAGAACAATTAAAGTTTACACAAATACATTACTTAAATTTAATAATTCATAGCATAAAGTAAAATCTTGAAAAACATCAGTTGAAGAGTGCATTTGTGACATTTTGAATTCCAAATATGCGCCATCTTCAAACCCTCTGGCCATAAGTCGCCTTTTTCCTGATAGTTCCTTGGACAACTCTAGTGCAAAGTGAATTCCACAATTCTATCTCAAACGGAGGTCCATCTTCCAGGTGGAATGGTTTAACACTCCTTGCATTTGGACATAATTTGTTTGCTGGTAGCAGAACATCATTTCCAGCAATGTTACCGTACATGTCAGAGAGCAGAGTAATAATCTCTTTCACTCTTCCTCTCATGTCAGTATTGGTGACTATCATATACATCTCAGCAGCAGTACTATCTAATTCAGCTGGTCTAAATAATGCCTTAAAGAAAATGTAAGCAAATTTGGATGGGAAATATTTAGAAGATAGTAGTGATAAAACCTCAAGATTAAAATCAACATTATTCCTATGCAATATTCTGAGAGATGAGTTTAAAAAGCTTTCCTGATGAACATCGTGTCTAACACAATAAGAAACGAAGCCGTAGAACTGGTCACGGTAACTTCCATCTGATGCTGATGAAAGACATATAGCTTATCCCAGTCAAGAGCTTCAAGGACATACTTGATATATTTCTTTGGTTGTTTACGCTCCCATACCAACAAAAGCTTCACGAACAAACTGAAGCTTTCTGTCTGGAAAATGAGGTGAGAAAAAATAAGTATGATCAACTCTAGTGAAACATTAAAAATAGTTGGATCAGCCATTTGAGAAAGCTTTGCTGGAAAATGTAGCTAACCTGTTACTTTTGAGTTTAAGAGAAAGGGAATGCGTAAGGACTTAATTAACACTGATGATCTGCAGTTATTTTGGACAAAAGGTTGTTACCTTTTCATCTTCCTTTTATGTTTAATAAATTTTATTTGTCCCGAGGAATAAAATATAAATATATTGATTTTATGTACTTATTCCCAAAAACATATTTTGCCTATAAAAGATCATATAAATCATTGAAGAAAATAAACTAAAAATAATCATATAATAAACTAATCTAAAGATGGAAGAAAGTAATTACATACAATATTTGTCTTTCCCGTAATATTAATATTGATCAATATTTTTGTAACAAAAATAAAATAAAATAATATTAAATCTTGGCGTCATCACAATTCAATTTCCAAATTTAAGT
The DNA here is from genome assembly GCF_009905375.1 of Apium graveolens. Classification (NCBI taxonomy): domain Eukaryota; kingdom Viridiplantae; phylum Streptophyta; class Magnoliopsida; order Apiales; family Apiaceae; genus Apium; species Apium graveolens. The sequence goes on along the minus strand of NC_133654.1, from coordinate 147,984,897 downwards.
TTCACAGAACAAAAAATCTGAACTTATTTTTCTGAACTGTCAACTAATTACATGACATAGTAATATAAATTTATTTGTAAAAAAAATCATCTTGAAGATACTAATTATTTATATCTTCTCTGGGAATTACATTTTTTTCAATATATATTTAATTTAATCCAACTTTACCGAAAATATTTTTTAAATATTTGTGAAAAAAAGATAAAATCAATGTTTATGATGACAATATCTCCAAAAACAGTTCTCCTTAAACCTATTGCTCAAACTGTATTGGAAGACTCGTTATAGTTTGTAGAGCATTAATTACATCCATCATGCTGTTTTATTGTATCTAGACAGATAACCAATAACAAAAAGTGCTACAACCAAGACATAGCTGATTGTCTTTGTACTACCCTAGGTAGTTAGAAAATTTTTATCTTTTAAGTTTACCGAATTTTTTTAGATTTCGTTTATGTATGAAATTCAAAATATACATTATATTTAATCATCAATTACTGACATTTAATTTTGATTTTTTCGTTCTCAAGATTTAACCAATTTGGAAAGAGTCTCTTACTTCTTGTGTCGTAACATATTTATTTCTCAAGTTTTGAGAAGACAATGTGAATAAAGTTAGTGCAATAAAACCGACTAATAGTATAATTTAATTGATAATTTGAAAAGACATAAAGTAAAGTCTATATATAGTTCAATATTTTGCATGAATTGTTTTAAAAATAAAAAAATAAAAAATCATCCTTATATAGAAATATAATATATTAATGTAATTTACAGAATGGGCCTTATAATATAAAGAGAAAGAGAGAAGAAAAACAAAAGCAAACAAAAAAGCCCAAATAACACAAATAACGTTGACTTTGAGATTTTATAAACCCAAAAAAATACAATATACCTGTCTTAAAAAAACCCAGATAACGCAAACTGCCGTTAATTTGGGATTCTCAACTTCCATTAAGCAAGAAGTCTAACTTCCTTTCACAAAGAAGGCAATAGCATTCTCGGTACAATCAACTCGTTGTCTACAATGGAGGTATGAATCAATTTTGATTTTATAATTATATTGCTTACATACAGTATATATATATATATATCTATACATGGAATGGAGCTATGAATCAGTTGTTGGTATACAGTTATATTGCTTGATTCATAGAGTTTTATGTATATATATCTTAACTTAATCTATTAATGCTGCATAGAATTTAAGAACATGTTTTGTTTCAATTCATGTAATATAATATTTTTGTATCTTATGCATGTAGTGTTTGAAATTTCTGCTTTGTATCTCATCCATCTTGGTTTTAAGTAAATTTCATGATTTATGTTTATTGGAATAAATTTATTATGTAATTACAGATGAAGAGAGCATCAGATTCTAAAACGAAGAATGTAGCAGATTTAGGTAAGAATTTAACCTTTAGTCAGTATACTGTTTTATTTAGGTACATTAACATAATACTAATTGTACAGACAATGAAGATAGTTTATGCAGCTTTCTAGCAGCAAATGTGGAAGTTTCTGATTTCGGGTAAATTGTAAGTGTAGATTTTACAACGTTCATTTATATAGTTTTAATCTCTTTATAATCTTCTGAAATTTTGATTTAATGGTACTTCATCAGAGAGTGCCACCGAATTTTAAAGGTTTTTGTGGTAGAAGAATTCCAGATCACTTGAAGATATACTATAAAACACATATATGACGTGCTCGATATGATTCAGAAGTCGGTAAAATATGTGGTCTTGCTCGTTTCATGGAGTACTATGGCATTACGATATATAACTTTGTTCTCTTTGATTATTATGGGGACGGAGTTTTTAATGTGAAGATATATAAGGAAGCCGCAGTTGAAATAAACTACCCGACAATACATCTAAATGAGTGGAAGAAGAATAAACCTGAATGTAAACATGATGAATTCGTTGTCCTGTATGGAAATATTGAGTTTCAGAAATCTATTGCTCGGTTAGTTTATGATGCAATTCTGAACAAAAGTGAATCTTACCTTATCTGCATAAATAGCACAGACTTGCAAGAAAATGCGATAGATCTGGTGTGATAGATTTTGGAATTATTTTCATATCAGCTAAAATTCATACTTTCATATCAGTTGGTATAAGGTGTATAATTGTCCAATTATTTGTATATATGTCAGACATTGAAGCCAGGAACGGAGAATTTCTACAAAAACTTGAAAATGGGAACTCGGTCAGTCTGAGGTTTACTACTAAGGAATGGAAATGCGAGGTAGAGAGGATTGGAGAACATTGCAAATTTGGGAAAGGATGGGCTAATTTTGTATCATACACAGGACATGGAGTTGGAGATTATATTTTCTTGTATAGAATGCATAATGATATTTATAATGTGAATAACGTGAATGTTTGCATCTATAAACATGAAGTTTATGCTAAAGATCTTGATAGAGGTACTGTCATAAGTTAAATATTTTGATTTCTACATATAAATTATTTATGAATTAAGGAAATTGTACATATGTAGAAACTCATCAAATATTTTTTTTGGGGCAGGATACTTGTTGGAAGAAACATCATTCTTGAAAATTGTGTCTAAAGATACTCTGGCATGTGGAGGATTTGTGAGTAATTTCCATTGTGATCAAATTGAAGAGCATATATAATTATATGTTTGTGCATTCGTACATGTTTGTGCTTTTATGTGTAATTCGTAAAAATAACATTATTTATTATTTCTTTCCAAGGTTGTACCAAGTTTGGTACGGTACAAATACAGTCAAAAGCTCTAGACGATAGAGAAAATCCGGGTTGGAGGGCATGAATCTTTCGTTTCATACAACTCGTCAAATGGATATTTTTACTGCCTTGGATATGTGCTAGTGATATTTCATTTGCGCGAAAGAGATACATTTGTATTTACTATGGATGATAGCAATATCATTTCATCTAGGATTTTTTAGGAAGATGGATTTGAGGTTGATTACTTAAAAAGGCTTATTAGAGGAAAAGAGATGATAGGAAGAGATTAGTTTCTACAAATTAATTTAGATTCTGATGAAGGTTTGATACATATTAATGTGGCAAAATCTGATGAAGGTTAAAGTTATAATTATTGTACTGATGTTTCTATATTACAATTTTATAGATATGGAGGTGGAACATGAATTTGTTGGTGGCGAAAGAGGAGAAAATATGTTAATGGAAGAAGACAATGACATCGATCCATTAAAAGAATTTTGTAATTCATTGCTAGTAAGAAAGGATGGAAATATTACAAAAAAAAATCAGAGATTGAAGCAGAAACATAAGATGGTATGTGATAATATCGATTCAGTTTAATAGAATAGAGTTATTTGTTCTTTTAAAAAATGTATGTAAAAGTATTATGCTCCTGTAATTATTAGGTGGATATTAATCAAACCAAGCTTCCAGGATTTATCGTCATTCTTAAATCAGATAACTATGCACAAAATGTAGTGGTACGTTTTTCAATTAATGTTGTACACATTTCATATCTTAACTTTGGGTGCAATTTTAAGGTTGCTGCGAATATGGATCAAAATAATTGGTGTTTAAAATTTAATTAATTTACACAGAAACTACCAGAGAAGTTGGCCGCAACATTTGCAAGTGTGATACCAAAAAATGTCTGGCTTCGGTTCCCAAGTGGTCGTGAAATTCATGTCAAGTATTCAGTGGAGGAAAATAGTTTTGTTAACCTTACATGGTTCCTGAAAGAAGTTAGACGGTATTCAGCTATAATTCTGATTTTCACGCATGAGGGCCTCGGACAATTTATGGTATGTGCACTAAATCCTGATACAATTGAAGTGGATTATAATTCTGCAAGAGTTATTTCCCAATCGCATTCAACTTGTAGAGGTAATTGCATATTTTTACAAAGCTTTTACGAATTTGTTTTAGGATACATAAATTTAAATTTCAGTATTCATTATGACTGAACTTGGATACCAACAATTAATTTGCAGATATAATAACAAGGATTGGTTGCAAATTCATGATATTCGGTATTGGCGATGCAATAGACTCTAGAGTAATAGTAAGCTTTTAATTAAGCAATACTTACTTTCCCACACTATGATCTGTATCTCTTTCTCTATTAATAGTAATTTTGTCATTTATCGATACTTATTATGCTTGTGGCAGGCCATACCGGAAAAATTTCACAACTCTTTTGGAAAGTTGATTCCTGCAAAAGTACAATTGATCTTGCAGAATGGAAAGATATACAATTGTCAGTACTCTGAATCCACAGGGAAGATTTTTGATATACTGGAGCTAGTAAATGACAAAATGTTCGAGAGGAAGGATTTCATGTTGCTTACCTACAAAGGATCTGGGAAGTTTGAAACTATCATTTTTGATAGTTCAAAAAATGAAAAACTTCTGGTCAGCTATTCTTCAAGAAATGGTACTACTTTAAATACTACATACTATTTTATTTGTCTGGTGATTAGGATCCCAATTTTTTAGACAGATATTTTTTTAAAAATATTTATAGTAGTTAATGAAGCTATGCAGTCAAACGGTAATAATGGAAATGCGGGTGACCACGATAATAATATTAATACCTTTTGCTACTTCTCTGTAGATATTAATGAACAGCTTCCAGGTGGAGTTGAGGAATTAGAAGAAATTGTTCACATGAATATTACAGTTGACATTGATCATGCTGCAGAAGTTCCTGAAGAAGGAATTCAGCAAGTAGAAGATAACTTGGATATGGATGTTGAAGACGTAACTGATGATGTTGCAGACAATAATATAAGTGATCAGGAAAATGATCAAATCCTGGGAATGGAGTTCACCGCAACAATGACTGCTTCAAATGTGAACAACACATGTCACAGAGCGGTATTATTACATTACCCGATCAATTTACATAGACTTTTTTTGCAAATACAATATAATTTTTAGTCATTTTGTGGTTAATTGATATAACAAAGACATATCATCTTTCAGTATATCCCAGCAGCTATACAGCCGAATGGTAGGACATGGATAAGTGGCGAAATTGTAACTTTTAGGATGGGGCTTTTAACCTGGAATGTTAAGATAGTGTTTTCTACTGGATTACCTCGATTCTCTGCTGGATGGAACCAATTTGCGATTGATAATGAGCTACAAATAGACGATAACTTGGTTTTTACTTTTCAACAAGAAGATTTAATATTCGATATAGTTATCGAATAGTTTGTTTAATCTACACTACATTTCATATTGGATCAATGTGATCAATATATTTATGTCTGGTACATGATGTATTAATATTATGGTTTATTGTGCTTGAAATTTGGTTTTGTAGCTATTTATATTATTGGATGTGATCTGATTTTAAACACTTTCCAAATTTAATATGATGTATTTATATTATGGATCTTATTGGCTGAACAATGAAAAAGCTCTCTTGTTGCAATGACATTATTCTTAAGGTTGATTGATGACTTAGTAATTATATATTTGCAATCAATATTGTATATCTTAAGTTTAATAACTTGTACAATTTCTACAACTACAGAAAAGTAAAAATAGTAATCTAAGTATTGGATTACTTAGATAAAGTGTGACAGTATTTAGAATATGGTAAATATTTCGTGCTTGTATTAAATATAATAATATCTTAGTCCGAACATAGAAGTATTACGTTAAATATTGCATAAGATAACTGCGGCGTAATTCAACCAAAAGATTTAAATAGATAATTTAAAAATCCAAAAACATGAGAAACATACACATTGAATAACAAATTATAATATTTGTGGTAGAACAATTTGCACGCTTATTCCGAATATCGATAAAACTGTATTTAGTTAAATATCATAAACTATTAAATATAATAAAATGCTTCAGCTGCAATATCTCTTTAATGCATCCGTTGTCGATATTCACTAACCTACATGACAAAAGGAAAACAAAGTTAGAGTATGAATAGTAAATTATATAATAATTTAAATGTGAGTTAATTTAATGTGCATACCTCTATCTCAAAGTGACGACATCGGGATAATCAATATTGATGAAGATACTTGTTGAGGGCAAATTACCTATGCGAATTATACCTTTTTTCAAATAGAAAAAATAGAATACTTTAGGAATGCTTTAAATGGAATTTGAGAGTCAAACTATTGACTTTTTCAAAAACAATTAGTACATGCAGGAAAGCAAGAATTAAACCTTGGTAAACATTGATGCGGATAGATGCAAGGATGACAATTTTCCTTTTCATTCCTATATCCTGGTATAAAAAATCTATATTCGGTAGGAAATTACCCACAAAATTAACACGGTGCGATGTCCTGAAATCAAAGTAAAGATGTGGTAATCTAAACAGTTCTAATTGTACAAATCTATATTATATAAACATAATACGAAATATCTTACTCTCCATCACTTAGTCTGAAGCGGATCATATCCCTTGAACCAAATCTGCCCAGGATTGTTCGCTTTGGTTCCAAGTCTTCAACACACCGATAACATCTATTTTGACATTGTAAATTACTAACATTTATAACTTTAGAAATCTTGATTGTCGACGTTTAAAATTCGATACCTGTGGAGTAAACAGGCATCTCATCATAATTCGAATTCAAAAGAGCGTCGGAAATAGCAGGCAGGGGAGTCAATTCAAACTTGTGCCGCGGAATCATTAGAGTATTCACTGGAACAACATCCACAATAGTGATGGGTAGGAACCATATGCAGTTTATGTTACGCACAGGCCTGTACAAACCAGTTGCAGGCATGATACCTATGTTCCTTATACGGTATAAGGTTCCTGGAATCAAAAGTCCGGCAAATTGATTCCAAATAGCAGGTGAAACAACTGCAACCATGTGCATATTCTGTAATATAAAGAGAGTATATGCATGAATAATGAATATGAAAAATAGAAACGTGGTGAACTCAATTACTTGCAACAGATTAAAAGCAATCACACCTCACAGTTGAGTAAAATAAGATTGTGCCTCGAGACCTCTCTATGACCATTCAGTGACCTCCACATTCTTGTCACCCTAACTTTCAACGTCCATGCAATTTGAGTGGCATTCAGATTGGACAAATGTTGATGGTCATCCATACCTGGCTGAAAGGTGATAAATGTTAATAGGATTAATGTATTATGTATTGTATTTTTTGTTGAAATTGAAGAAAAATATGTGTATAAACCTGTATGTTCTTCAAAAATTTTAGTGTAGAACAAATATGAAAGTTACTGAATATATATTACCGTCTAAGTAGAATATGATCGATTTTGAATATGGTAAAGATACTCAATAACACCAATTTTAAAGGAAGATATTGTCATCTTGATTGTAGGCAGTTAGGATAATTTTTATAGGTTTTGGTATACTCTGCAAATCACAAACAATACGCATATTATATCATAATCCTAAACAAAGCAATGTGTGAATCAAGATTGCAATAATTAAGGTATTGATTTATGTCAAAATTAAGGAGCATATTTTGAGGTTATTCACGGGAAATATCGTGGAAACTTGTATAATGAGATGACAAGTAGTTATATTTGGTAAATTTCAATATTGAGTAATGCGGGGAATTTAAAACATATAGTCTAACACTTTATTTTGAATTTAAGGCTGCTCATCATGAATGTTTCGAGTCAAATTTAAGAACTTGTCTTCTCTTGAAAAAATGATCTTTTCGCTATACAATTTGAAATTAAACATTTTTTTCCATTATAAAATCTTATGTCCATAAACGACATTGAATGTCAAATTAAATGGTGTACGACATGGTCCTTGATAAATAAGCACTACTTTTTAATAAAAGTAGTGCTTCAACCATGCTTCATTAAACGTAGATGATCAAGGTAATATTTAAATATTGTAAACCAAACTTTTATTTATGTGTGATGACGCTGATCACAGTTATGAAGGATTAAAAATCAAATACATAGATAACAAATGTTGAAAACAGGGTAAAAACATTGTTATGCAATCGAAATTGCAAATAATGTCACGTGGACAATAACTGTAAAAAATAATTCAGCCATAAGCAAGATGAAAGCTCTGGAAAATACTCAAAGTTGAAGCATGCTATCAACCTTCCTGCAAGCAAAAGTGACATATTCATTAATTAAATTAGGTGGACATAGTTTTAGAGTGATGAATAAAGACAATTCCTAGTCAGCGAAAAGCACTTTGGTATATAAGTAAATAGGATGTCTAACATAGGATGCTAGTTATTGTCATTACCTTCTTAATTTTTTTGGTAACAGATTTAGCAGAGCCTGGAGTACCATTACCGTCATCACCTTCAGAGTACTATACATGCAAAGACCGTCAATAAGAAAGTCTGCAAATATTATTATTCAGCAGGGAATACTAAAGAGAACTCAAATGTAACATAACCATATTATAATCTCACTTCAAAACCCATGTTGATGGAATAATCTTCGGACATAATTGGAGATTCAGAAGGAGTTGGAGTGTTCATCGTTGGTTCATATAAATCATCAGCATAAAAGATGTTGTTATCCTCAACAATGTTTGATTTTGTCAGACCGAGCTCAACTGAAATTAGTTTTCTGACTAATGATTTAATCACTTCTGGAAAGGCTTTGGAGGAATCCTGAACACAGTTGTAGAAAATAAGAATGCATATGTGGTATAACATGGTGACACTGCAGCTGTTTTATTTTAACAGTTATTTACCTTATTGTAATAAGAAACCACCTTTGCAACACTTGATCCAAGAACTCTTCTAGAAACTCGATCATTTAAAACAATATTACAGGCAAATGTCTCATCCTCGGCAGGGACCATGATACGGAACCTTGAGAAAATAGTTAGCTATTTTTTTAGGCTTTAATTAACAGTATCAAGCCTACAAATATTTCCAATAAATTGAAATAGTTAGGTTACCTCTTCGGAGACACGGGAATGTTTCGAGGATAATGGGTACATTTGAATACTGTTCCAATGTGCTCAACCTCATGGAGACATTTGTTACAGCTATAAAACCACCAATTTGTTTCCTCATCGACTTAATGATCTTAAAGGTGCAACAAATTCTTTTCTGGGGTACGATGAAAATGTAATATTTAACAACAAAAGCAACCATATAAAAAATACCATTTCTGAATATTATATAAATGCAATACCTTGAGGTGATCGTATGTCAGATTCTCATTAAGGTCTTTGAGTGACAATTTTTCAAATAATGTAGGAACCAGTTCAATTTGTTTAGCTTGGAACAATTTGTCTCTTTTCATTATATATCCTTCCTCAAGCAACCTAAACATATAGAAGAAATTAAAAAATAGAGCAAAACGTTGATAAGTTAATTTTAACTCTATATTTACTTGTTACCTCTGCCTCATATCATTCACAGATTCATCATCTAGATTTATATATAGATGAGTAGATGGTAATGTACCAATCTGAACAGAACCTGTATATGGGAATAAAGTTAATTATTTAATTAGCAAGAATATAACTATGTAATAAATTTGATTGCATAAGTACTTACTCATAAATGTAGTCACTTTTGTACTTGTTATAATAACAATGATCGGTTTTTTGGGATTTCCAGCCATCTTGTTGTTGAACGACACAACAAGATCACCCCAAACAGTAACTTTGTGGGCATTACTACAAAATAGGTTTAGATATCATATATGTTAATAATCTATTAGCAATATGTGGTGTATATGCGTAATTACACTACTGATCAAATATACATATGCACATTACCTTGAATCGCATATTTTAAACTTCACAATGTCCCTATCTCTGTATCGAGTATGAAGCTTGTTCAAACCTTCATACTCCTCCACAACTCCAATAATATCTATTTAACACAAAATTTATTTACACAATATTAAAGTAGACTGTCTTATAATTGTAGGAGAATTGTTTTATATGAGTTAATTATGACAATATCGAGTTAAAATAGTGCGTTACCAGATCTATTGCAAATTCAGGCTGCTGTTGAGGAAGACATTTATTTGCTTCTGCAAACAAATCTCCCAGGTCTAAAAACTCAAACTTTTGCGAAGGGATCATGCCATCATCATCAGCAGTCCTCACAGTAGTGGAGCCTGTAAATCTGATGCAGAGCGTTGACTGCACAGGCATCAAGTTTCCAACAGGATCTTTAACTGTAAACTGGTCAAAAACATAGACACCACCTTCCACAATTTTCGTGCTGAATCCATTCCAAATGTTATGATAGGCAAAGACATGAACATGGTTATCCTACATTTAGATAATTTAAATGACATAAATATATAATACTGGAAAAAGGATTGACAACAAATAATGCAAAGATGAATAAATTTAAAACATACATCATCGTTAAGGAGAATAAGATTGTAGCCTTTCAATGAGTTTATCTCTAAAGTCATGTTAGCCCACATCATGTAACCATGACCTTAATTTTCCAGTTAGTGCTTGCCTTGTCGAGATTGGATAGACGATCAAATGATTTCATTGAAAAAGATCACTATAAGAAGAGAAAGAAAAAAGTTTATTCAAAAATTTAATAAAAACTCAGTAGGTAAGATATTTATACATTCAATATTCTAAGAACTGTATAAATTGCTTAAAGAATTGAAGATTTTACAAAATGGTTGAACTCTTGAGAGAAAAAAAGGATGATGCTTAGCAAATGACAAAACTCCTGTAAAAATGTTGAAAGTATATTTAACCAACAAGGAATTAGGGAGATGCCAACAATTTAGCTTGAAATTGATAGTGCAAATCTATTCCTTTAAATGAGAATTAGAGTAATATCCCGATTTAATTTGCTGATAATTTTTAAGGTAAGTGTTTGATGTGATTATGACAACTAACCAACCTTATCATTTGGGTTTTTGCCAACAAAAAAAAGGAAAACTGTAATCCAATTCCTAATAAAATATGTACAATATATAAACAATTAAGAAAATCTTCCTAATCAAATAGATTATACATATTTTTAATAGACAAAATAATTGGAGATTTATTGTTTATATTGTGTTCATACACGGGTGCAGTAAAAAAAGTGTAACATTTTGGATGTTGAACTTACACCATTGATATATCAAACACAATAAATCCAGAGTTAAGAAGGAAATATAGAAAAATGTTACATGAAGTTCTTAATATATCATGTCAATTGTCTACACTTGGAAGATTGTAAAACACTTCCTCAAAAACTACATTATTTGTAATATATGTGCTAATACCATCATCACTATCTATGAGAATATGGAGGCCTTCAGGTCGTGTCACTCTGGATATAGCAACATAAATGTGTCCGTTCGAGAAAGCTGCTTTAGGAAGGTAAAGCCCAACCGTATCAAGTGATTGTCCCTGACTTTTGTTAATCGTTATGGCATAACATATTTGAATCAGAAATTGAACGCGTTTAAATTCAAATGGCCAGTTCGTGTCACTTGGAATCATCTCAATTCTAGGAATTAGATGTTTCGTTCGAACATGAGAGCCACACAAAATCTCACATTCAATACTGTTCTTCCTACAAGATTTCACAATCATTCTTGTACCATTGCATAATCCCATGATCTGGTTTAAGTTTCTCATAAGCATGACGACAACTCCTACCTTCAATTTTAACTCATGCTTAGGAATGCAAGGCATATTGATAGAGTTTAGATACTCAAATGGAAACGCGGATCTGAAATCATTATCATCATCACCTGCATCATCAATTGAATCCTAACTCAGATAAGTGTAAACCATGCCAGGAATTTTTTCAAGTATCGTTGTATTAATCTCATCCACCACGATATTGGTAGGTATGAGTATGGCCCTTGATCTGAGGTATTTATGTGAAGAGATATTTTGTATAAAATCAGGGTACGTCACTTCAAAAAGCTTCTGGATTGGATCTCCGGATGTATGAACAATATATTGATCAGGAATCTTTATTAACATTTCACCAGTGTCTGGACTTGGAGAAATATTGGTTTCTTTGCCATCACCGACAGCAAGCTGCCACTTGCTAAAGTCCGTAATGGTTTTGTTCTCAAAATCACTATTTCCTGCATTAAGACACATGTTTTGCTTCAATAAAAATACTTCACAAGATTCCCAAAGCTTGGATTTATTGAGGGTAGAGCAGACAACTTCAACCCTTGAAGCTTTTGGAATGACAAGAAGTATCTGCATAAAATCTCCACCAAAAACAATGGTTATACCACCAAATGGCTTTTTAGCTCTACTTTTATCAATAGCAGACATAATATCTCTCAAGAATCGATCAACACATTCAAAAGCATGACGATGTTGCATAGGAGCCTCGTCCCAAATTATTAAATCAGTTCTCTGAAGTAGCTCATAAATATCAGTCCCGTGTCTTAAACCGGAAGAACAATTTTCATCAAGCTTGAGTGGAATGTGAAAGCGGGAGTGTGCGGTTCTTCCACTAGGAAGTAACACGACAGCTATACCACATGAGGCAATGGGAAGCACCATCTTATGCTCTGATCGTAATCGACAACACAGTGTCTTCCACAAGAAAGTCTTTCCACATCCTCCACTTCCGTAAATAAAGAAAACACCACCTTTTTTCTGGTTGATATTGTCAAGAATGGAATCAAAGACTATCTTCTGTTCATCATTGAGAAGACTATGATTTCTTGTGTGGATTCTCTTCATTTCTTCTGTGTCATAGGATGTTTCCTCAAGAATTAGTCTATTCTCAGAGTTGGAAAAAAAGCATCTCCTGGATATGGCATAACTGGGAAGTTTCTAAGGCTTTTACCAATATCATTCAACAATTTCTCTATCTTTGCAATAAAATTAATAAAATTTGATAACATTAATTTCTGGATCTCAATATCTGATAGACAAAGGTTTGGATTCCCAGTGAGATGTCGCCTCACAAGAAGAATATCATCTGACATGCATCCCCAATGAGCTTCCCAAAGGCTACACGGATGAGAGATTGGACTGTATACTAAAATGTTAACAAACATGGCACGTAATTGTGGAGGCATGGATGTATGCGCATTTTCACCTATAGCTTCGTTCCATTGCTGGTTGTTCTGGAGAATACCTAGCGCGGCACAGGCTTCGTGAAAAGAGTTATAAACATGGCCGTTGACTGTCTTCAAATCATCAAAACATACAACACCTTTAATCCTGAGCAGGAGCGTGCGGAGATATAATAGTTCAACGCTAGATGAATGTACTTCAGCAAGCCTACCGATGACATCACCTCTTTTCCTCTGTTTCCAGATACTTGGTTGTGGATGCCATGTAAACTTGCTTGGAAATTCTGAATAGGTTAAATTTGGGGCCTCTGCACATGTTTTATTTGCATCAAACCATGCTTCTAATTTGCTTTTCTTTGTTCCAGCATTGTCGAAAACTTGTTAGCCTTTAAACGACACATGCTTGTCATTCGGTAGATGTATTGGCAATCGTTCAACGAAAGGCCACTGGGAATGGATGTCAAAACCAAATATCCTCCATGATGCTTCAGATGCACAAACATATCTTTCATCCAAGTATTGCTTGACTTCATCAAGCGGCCATTTCTCAGGAGTGATTATGGTTGTGCACCCTTTTTTCTTGTTTATTTTTTTCCTCAGACACATGGTGGCGGTATCATGTCCTTTTAAACAATATTTGAACATATATTTCAATGATCTGGAGCTGTTACAAATCTCCAAATTTGTGTGACATTGAAATCTTATTAGAAGATCTCGATTGTTGGGGACAACATACCGATTATCTAGGTCGATTCCCTTTTTCTTTACGGTAATTCTAGTTTTCCTCTTCTTATAGATGGGAAAGCCACAGTCGTCAAAGTATGTGTGAGAATTATACATGTTAAAAAGGAAAGAACGATGTTTCAATTTAATTAAAATAAATCTAAAATGAATGTTTTACTAAAAGGTGAAAAATTAAATGTTGTATTCTTTCAGCAGTCTTTGGAAAATTAATTTAATGTAAAAGATGATGAATTACCTTTTAGGAAAATATTTAATATAACGGCCTTTAACCATACACGGAGACTTGACACAGTCAGTGCCACATGGTCCATGGATCATGTAATTCTTGACAGCTTCGTAACCAACTGGATCAATACTTGGGTCAAGAATTTCTGCAGAAACCATTTTATCGATTTGTTCAGTTGTTTTGGGACGATCGTTTGGATGCAACCATATTAGCATGTGAGCATGTGGCAATCCACGCTTTTGAAACTCTATGACATGCAATACTGTAATATGAAATTGATGAAAATAATTAAATAAAGCCTAAATATACATGTCATATTAAATTTAAATTATAAAAAAAATGTTAGAGGAAGAAATCCTGAAAATAGCATACCTCCAATACAACGTCCAAAACAGTTCCTTTTTTTTATTTGATCAAGAAGCTGGTCAACTTTCATTTTAAATACCCTTGCAACGATGTCGGGTGCGTCAACAACATCAACACCAGGTAGAAACTTTAACATCCTCTGAATTTCAGGCCATTTTGTGTTAGTGGTCATCGTAAGGAACAATGATGGGTGTCCAAGTGTTCAACAAATTGCAATTGCGTCCTTGAAATACTGGTTCATGTATCTTTTACTGCCAGTGAAGGAGACTGGTAAAATTGTTGCCTTGCCGACATTTTTAGGATTGATGTCACCCTTGTTTAGTGCATCTCATATGTTGTGGTACATATTAGAACGAATTGTAGTCTGGTGACCTCTGATCCAGTCAAGTCTGTATTGCTCAATCGCAGTAAATGCATCAACAATATATTGCTGCCATAAACGACCTCCCAGATATGGAGTCAAACCTGAATATACATGAGACAATTTCGTAGAAAATTAGAATGGTAGAAAAAACTAATATATAAGTGTTCAAATTTAGGTCATGATTTTGAATATACCTTTCGAAGGCCGTATCATGAGTTTATAATTGTAATATTCTTTCATCATGATGAATTTTCTCTCCCCCTTTTCATCCGGATCTTCATTTTCGGTATTCTGACGTTGTTTCTGATTTTTTTAATTTGGTCTGTTTAAAGGGATTTGACGGTAATATCCGATATCTCCATGAGGAAAAAGAATAGGATATTGAAGCTGCATAAATCGTGGATCAGTTTCAAAAATTCTCTCCAATCCATTGGTTCTCGAATGGATTATTGTATCCCTGCATCCTTTAGCATACTCGTCAGTGACAATCAACTTGGCAACTTCATTCGATGGACCAATATGGTTAGGTCGACCAGATGCGGAAGACGAAGATATAAGAACCAATCTAAATTTATCAACTGCATTCTGACTAATTCTTTCACGTGCCTTACGAAAACCTTTGACCAAAAGATTATGTTTATCCAACATTTCTAACAACGACTGAACGATATCTTCATCCACGGCATCGTGTCCTCCCTTAACGGCTTTTATTCTGTTATGTACTTCATCTTCAGTGTCATATATGTAGAGTTGACAAAATTTGGGGATCTCACCATCAAGTGGTACAAAGCTTCCCATACTGTGGTAATTTACACCTTTTACCTTGAAACAGTAAGGAACACCGCAACGATTGATACTATGATCAATTTGACCTCCGATGGAAGACATGGAAAACATACAGTTGTACATTCTAATATTTTCTTTGAAATGCCTAAAACGGGATCCACCAGTAAGGAG
This sequence comes from Apium graveolens, assembly GCF_009905375.1. Classification (NCBI taxonomy): domain Eukaryota; kingdom Viridiplantae; phylum Streptophyta; class Magnoliopsida; order Apiales; family Apiaceae; genus Apium; species Apium graveolens. Next base: position 147,969,274 of record NC_133654.1, on the reverse strand, counting down.
TGAAGCGAGAGGCTCGGGAGGTTGCTTTTCTTTCTCAAGAATTATCTGACCATTTTTACAACAAAGAGAGAAAGTTGGAGGCTTTTTGGTCGCACTTTTATTGTTCCTTTCATGATTCCACATGATGGCCTGACACTTTGAACAAATTCTATCAGGATCACCGACATCGAGGTACTCACTCCACTTAGTAACAATATTGTCAAATTCATGTACATCAACATCGTCACAATCACCTACAAAATTTTGATATTATTATGACTGTGGAACATCAGAGTAATTAGGAATGGAACTGAATTTAAGTTCATACCGCTAGATATACAATCACTGTCGCTGCTGTTACAATCTTCAACATTGTTAAATTCTCCTAATAAGTTCTTAGAACCTGAACTATCTCCTTGCACATAATAACTTTTTACGGAAGATGTATCATATGCCGAAGAACCTGGACTAATTTTACCACAGGTTTTTTTGGATTGTTGTTTTACAGCGATATCACTGCTGAAACCTAAAGTTACTTGTGGTCGTTTAAATATAGTGGATGCGGGCAGTGCAAAAGTGACAGTACTCTTGGCACTTTGATTAGTTTTTGGAGCTGCCATATTTCGTTGTTCTCCTGCTACAACAACAACATTGTTAATAAGATCAACTCCTACTATCTTTATTTGCATAAATAGTAAGCATCTCTAATTTACAATTTTGATTTTGAAACGCACCTTCAAATCCCATGGGTCATAATTTATGAATGTATGGAGTTTCAGGAGTTGCGCATGTTTCTCCATATATCTGTACACCTACATAATTGACCCAAAATTTATCAAATTATGCGATGAATTTAACAATTTAAAATTGTTTTTTGCCAATATAAAAATAAGACAACCATGGATAGCTGTAATAAAAAATAACTTTGGTTATGTTTTGACCTGATATTTGAGAACAGTATGAACGTGAAGTGTTTCTAGGTGGTGTGTATGGAGAATTATCGAGTAATTCTCTGTCACGCGGAATCTTTCCGCACAGCCTATTTTTTCTTTTACCTGGAGAAAAGCATAACCAATTCAGCCAATATCATATAATTTTAAACACAAATTTTTCCAACTATGAGTCAAGTAAAATGTGCCTGATGTTTGAGAAGCATGTGAAGGTGACGCAGTTCCCACAGGCTTGTGCACAATGCTTTCGCTAAAAGTTGGGTCATCCGTCAGTGTACTCAGGAATATTTTGTGTTCCTTAAAACTGCAGTTCTTTCGATGCACCCTCATTTGTTTTTTTTTCCTGCAATTTCCAGTAAAGACATTTATATTATCAAACATGATTCTTTTGTAAAAAAAAAACTGACCACACTTATTATTGTTTACTAGGTTGTTTCAGGTTTGGTTTTGCATTTGGTTTAGTATTGAGGCAATATGCGTCAGTACCTAGTTTCTCAAAACTGGGTTGGAAATTACTGTCAACCTGAACTTCATGGAGAGTTGACATTAACATCTGTCCGGTGGCTAATCTATCCTTATCATTGGGTTGGTAATTACCGACAACTGGAACTGTATAATCAAAAGGTATATTAAAATTAAGAATATTCTAGCTATAAATGTAAACTTGGGAATATACCATCCTTTGTCGTGTCAAGAGTGCGCAGAGACTGTTTGCCTAAATTTTCCAAACACAATGGCAAATCTCCGGAGATTTGTTGCTTACATAGTTCAACGTTAATATCTTGCAACTCTGTGTGTTTAAGATACCTATTTTCAATTCCATCGAATGCTGAACATGGTATTGTATAAACACAACATTAGTATTACATTAAGAAGCAAACAAAAACTTGTCAAAGTGGACTAATATGCAGGCAGTTTTTTACTAAATTCGAGATCTGTTGATAGGGGGTCAGAGGAGACTCGCTAAAAGAATTACCTGCATACATGAAAGGGGAATATAAAGCAAACTTAAAATATCAGGCCTAATAACATATATGTATGTTCTGCAATTCAAGTTATTTCTAATTGTTTTTAGAGCATTAGGGCTAAGATATTCTGAGACTTTCTTCCTCAAAGAATGTTTAAACGGTGAAGGCTTGGTACCTCAATTAATTACAAATAAAAAACATTAAATATACTTAAATCGTTAGAATGTTCGGAAGCAGAGTTTTATCTGAACCGCAGTATACGACAAACCTTGCCTATGTTCAATACTTGATCGGCTGAGAGATGATATAGTTGACGGAATTATTGGACTCTGATTCTCCTAGCTACTACCTGACAATGCATTTCCACTCAAATTTATTGGATAAGATCCGGGTTTAACTAAAGCAAAGAATAGAGAAAAACTTATTTTCAATTCCACTGAATGTTGATCATGGTATCGTGTAAACACAACATTAGTATTATATTAAGAAGCAAACAAAAATCATTCAAAGTGGACGAACCTGTAGACTGTAAATCCTGACTAAATTCAATATTCTTTGATAAGGGTGTCAAAGGAGACCGACTTGCAGAATTACCTGCATCCATTAAAGGGGAATACAAAGTTAACTTAAAATATCAGGCCTATTAACATACATGACTGTTCTGCAATTCAAGTTACCGTTAATTGTTTTTAGAGGATTACGACTAAGATATTCTGCATTATTAGTCCTCAAAGACTGATTGAATGGCTGCGGTTTGGTACCTGTAACAATCACAAATAAACAACATTAACTATACATCAAAATTGATGTCCGACTTTGGCCATGTTCAATAGTTGATCGGCTGAGAGATGCTTAACCTAAAAAAATTAGTGGATTCTGATTCTCCTTGCTACTATCTGACAATGCATTTCCACGCACATTTATTGGATCAGATCCGGGTTTAACTGAAGCAAAGAATAAAGATAAACTTATTAACGTCTGCATAATAACTTTTAGATTCAAACTACGTTAGTAAAATGAAGAAACTTTACATGAATCATTGCAGGAGGAAATCATCTGATAATTATCTGCACTCTGAGAATTAGTCATGTCTGTAAGAATGGAATCTACATTCCGACCACGGACGCGACGTTTTTTTTCTGATTGGACAAAAACTGAAAAATCATTATCAAATATAAAACAAAAAGTGTAACAATGAGACATGGTCATCAGATTTCATACCTTGATTACCTGAGGTGTGCGATGCATTCAAAATATTTTCAGTATTACGACCACGAACATGTTTGGATCCTACCATTAGTGATTAACGCACATAATGTATAGTCCGGTGAATCGCATGATAAAAATAACAGATAATAATCCAACAACAAATTGAGAACTGGTGATAAGTAATACCTTGAGATTCCATGATTCTGATAATGTTTCAGTGCCAAGATTCAGTTTTTAAATCCAATGGTCATCCATTGTAGCTTCTAATTCACGAGAGAGAGAGCGAGCGTGAGAGAGAGGGAGGGAGAGAGAGAGAGAGAGAGAGAGAGAGAGAGAGAGAGTTTGGAGGAAGCGTGAAAGAGTGATGTAACAGAATGAGCAATTCATGTATGATTTGTTTTTTTTTGAAATTATTTTCCATAGATAGGCTGATTTTGAAATTCAAAAATAGGTAATTAGTAATTAAGATGGGTCAATTGAAGCTAATTGGATAGTCCATGGATATGGAAAAATATATAGGATTTGGGTCATGGGTAAATTAAGGAGTAGGCATTAAGATATATAGATAATGTATCTGGTCAGACATGTTGATAGCTACAAGGTGATCAAACAAAACTCCAACAGCTAGGTGTATCTTTTTCGTTTACCTTTTGACTGGGTTCCGTTCAAGATTTCAAGAACCGTCCATCACAATTAAGAAAATATGAAAATATCTAGTTAACTTATATATGTACACAACTTATCTCCCTTCCTTATCTTACTCTTAATATGTGATATATATGTTATATATGATATTATGATACATTAATTATATAGATTATATGATAATATGATGTGTCTATATATATATTAGTAAGTGAGGAACCCATTTTTGTAACGAAGAATTTTAATATATTAATGGTTATTTTGTTAAAATATAGAGACAGTTACATATACATGCCATACACAACTGTAAGTCGATGTTTGTATTACAATAACTTGGCAAGACTGTTGATATGCAAATTGCAGTGACAAATTTTGTAGGTATTTTGGACAACACGTCCAGCCCATTGGTATTGCAGGAAAATGAAGCTGGAAAACATGTATTTTAGGCATTTTTTATAAGGGATGGTTATTAATTTCTTCGATCAACTCCATGACTTAACTATCTGAAGTATTAAAATATAAGGAGCATAGCAAAAAAAATCACTCGGAACAAAATCTTAGTAATTTCTTAAATCACCAAGATCCTCTTCACATTACATTTTTATAGTTAGCATTTATCATCTTCAGACATATTTTATAATAAACGAGAAATAATAAATTTCTATCAATTTCACTTTTGTAATGGTGATACCTTTTAATAAATAAAATATAATACGAGAAAGATTATTAAAAATGAGAATAACCATGAATGTTCTAAACTATTAATATCGAATAGTTCATATTAAACTTAGGCAATCAACTAAGGCTCCGTCCTTTTTATGGGACAGTTGAACGAGTTTTTCATTTTTATGGGATAGCTGAACACAAATTCACAAATATGGCACAGAACGCCACCTTTTTTGGGTTCTGCAATCTTACTCAGAAGAAGTGGCGTTTTCAGGTAATTTTCCTTTTTTTTTACTTTTTTCTTTTCCTCCCCCTTTCTGACTTGTGTTTTTTTGTTCTGCTAGGAAAAAAATTCATGTGAAGGGCATATTTTGAACTCTCATATTAAATTAAGAAAAAATTATTTTGGTTTCATTTTTTGTTGTTGGGTAGTTATGTAAACCTATTTTTAGTTTATATTTTTTATTTTAATTAAAAAGTTGTATGTATATGACTTTTGTTGCTACAAAAAGGGTGTCATGCGAGGCGAGTGTGCATTTGTTACGTGAGTGCATGTTTTGGAACGCTCATATTTAATTCATAAAATATTATTTTTATTTCATTTTTTTGTTGGGTAGTTATGTAAACCTATTTTTAGTGTATATCTTTTATTTTAATTTTAAATATTTTTTTAATGGTTTTAGTTGCTTAAAAATGGGTATCATGGGGGAATATTTTTTTTTCTTTACTAGGCCTCATAATCAAGAAATATAAAAGTGTAGTTCTACAAAATATATGAAAATATATATTTGTTTGATATTGACTTACATTTAGTGTGTTGTGAGCATTAAAAATAAAACTAGCTTTATACCCGTGCGATGCACGGGATGATTATTATGTCTGTATAATTTTTTTGACTATTTATTCTTTATCTAATAATTTTGTTTTCTAAATATATTTTATGTTCTTAATGAATAATGTATTTTTTAAAAAAATGTACTTTTTGTACATATATATTTTATTATTATTATATTATTATATTTGACATTGATAACCTAAATATAACATAGGTATTATAATTTATTTTATTTCTTCAATTGTTTGATTTTTTTCTCACATTATAAATTTGTAAATAGAATATGTTAGGTCACACACACTGTAGAAGGGGGTTGAATACAGTGTATTGCACAATCAAATCGAATTAAGAACACAAGTATGTAACACAAAATAATCTTATTAATAAAACAGTATTGCAATAGAACCGTTCTCTCTCAGTGATGAATAAATATCACGAGAGCTGTTAGGGTTACAATGAATAATATTCTCGATAATGATAACACATCTAGTGTAAACCCTATGCTGTGTTTATATGCCACACAGTTACAAGATAATCTTCTAATTGATATCGAATATAAGTCTGTATCCTAAAATATATCAATTAGTTATCTTTTCCTCCAAGTCTTCTATTCTTCATAGAATTCTTCTCCATGCATATCTCTTCTTGTGTTAGTCTCAATCTTATTTCCTTTCAATCAGCCGCCTTCCTTATCTGAAAGTCTTCTTAAGTCCTGATATTATCTCCTGATGAATATCTTCTGATAACTTAAGTTCTGATAACTTAAGTTCTGATATCTTAAGTTCTGACTTCAGTATAAGTACCGATTTCCAGTTAAGTCCTGATTTGTCCTGTTAGTCAAAATCTGAAAACCAAACACAAATCATTATTAGACATGACATCACAAATATATCTAACAATCTCGCTCAACTTATAAATTAGCATAATATACAAGTTCAATAGATATTTGATGATGTCAAAAATATTAAGTACAAATGCATAGGAGAATTTGACTAGATAACTACAACTCACAGTCCTTGTAGCCTTTACCATCCTTAAAGTCTGATATCAGCTTTAGCCTGTATATCCTTCAAAATTTAACAGTTGTAGTCCTTGTCTTGGCTTCAGTTTGTGATTTCTTGAATGTCAGGAGTTGTTCTGAGATAGTTCTTCAAAAGAGTTCTCTCAGCATATTCAAGTTCATTTATCATCCTCCTTTTAGCATCTTTAAGTTCAACTGTATCTTCTCCTGTCTAAAAGATAGCAGCCCTGAGATCATTAATCTTTGCTTTCCTTATTTCCTGATCCAGTCTGATCATATAAGCTTTGTCAGACTCCAGATTAAATTCAACACCCTTAATACCCAGAAATGTAGTGATCTTGGCGGTATTAGGCTTCATCACAACTAATTCACCATTGTGAGCTCTGTACTTTGGATAGTATTGTCTGTCAGACTTTACAGAGTAAAGTTTCTTCTGCCTTTGAATATCAGATTTTAAGTAACTGACAGCACCATCTGTTGACTTGTTCTTCACTTGAAGTAGAAATAAAACATGTTGCAATTCTTCATAATACTTCAACCGAATTGCATTCTTTCTTATCTGGAATACTCTCCCATCTGTCATAAAATAGAGCATTATGTCTTCTTTCAGCTTGGAATTGTAAACTATCTGTACAAACTCCAATTGATTTAGTCTTTCTGGAGTTGTCCCTACTCCTGGTTCAGAAAGAGATGTAGGATCTAAGGTAGAGTTGTTTACTCTTTTCTCATCAGCATTACCCAGTCCTGTTTTATCTCTGGCTTCCTTCCTTTGGAGAAATCTACCCTTAAAAACATTTGTTGAAGTCTTCATAGATTGAGCAGATTGTTGAGCTAAAGTAAACCCAGGTAGTAGAATTTTTGAAGGTTTAACATGAGCAATGTCAGAGGTTTCTTTTCTTATGATGTCAAGACAACTTGAGCTCTCTTAGAGGTTGCTTGAATATTGCTTTTCTTCTTCAAAATCAGAGTTGCATCTTCATCAGATTTTGCTTCCAGATCCATAGTTGGCATATATATTTTTATAGGTTCATCAACTTTTGCCTTACCCTTGAATCTAGGATCAACTTCCACCTGTGATGTGGACTTGGCCTTAGATGCCTCAGTATCTGTCCTTTCTTTGATCACAATGCCCTTAGGCTTAGGTGGTTTCTTTACAATGACTTGAGCTTCAGACTTTGACTTAGATTTGTCATTTTCAGCTTTCAGTCTAATCTCTTCTTCCTTCAGACTTTCAATATCCATGCCTGGATTGTCCTTTAGGAACAGCCTTTTGGAGATCTCTTCATCAAGTTTCAGAGTTTGTTCATCAGAACTCATCCTTTTACCAGTATCAGAACTTGTTCTTTGACTTGTAGTTCTGGCTTCCCTTGATAAAGAACCCTTGCCTTGACTTAGACCTCTACTCCTTTCGGAGTTTCCCTGGTCTTCATTATCATCATCCTTACCCTTCAGTGGTTGATTAGTTTTGCATTTGGACTTAATCACTTTCTCCCCCTTTTTGGCATCATCTGGTAGAAGCAGAGAGACAAGCAATTCCACAGAGTTTTGGATTTTATTGAGTTGGTCTTGTTGAGCAGCTTGATTCTTCAAAATATCAGATAGTTGAGCTTGCTGCTTTTCTTGAGTCTTTTCTATATACCCAATGCGGTCAAAGGCTGTCTTAAAAAACCTTTTCTTGTCCAATTTGACATTCATGTCTTGCTGAATCAGTGTTTCTTGAATTTTGTTCACCTTGGCTTGAGTTATTGAGTGTTGACCTTGAAGGTTCTTGGTACTCAATGCAGGAACTCTGAGCTGTGCTTTGAAGTCATCATTCATCAGCATCTCATCAGCTTTAGCCAGGTGCTCAGCAAGAATATTTGTAGTAGGAACAAAATCAACTTTGTTCCACTCCTTGATCCATTCTCTTCCTCTGGAGGTTTCACTCCAAGGTACTGGTTCATCCTCTCTCACAAACTTTTTAATCAAATCAGCTTTATTAACTGTTTGTAGAGGTGCATGTCCTGAACGACCAGCTGCATCAGCATTTTCATTTGTAGCAGCTACACCAGTATTTTCAGCATTTATTTCAACAGAACTTGCAGAATCTTCAGTATCAGCATCCTGTGATAGAATAACTGTATGTGAAGCAATAGAAGATTCATCTGCATTGACATCAGCATCTAACAGTAGAGTTGTAGGTGGAGTTTGCTGAGGAATGGTTGGAGCTTCCAAGTACAGAACCTCAGGCACATTCAAGTTGTGAATATCTATTTCAGCACTAGTACCTGGATTATCAGCATGTACTTGATCAATGATAGGAGACACAGGAGGTGTAGGCATGTGTTCTTGAGTATTCTCTGGCACTTGAATAAGAGATTTGTGAGCTTCAGTAAAGTCTGGTTCAGTAGTGGAAAGAGATTCAATCACAATTGGGGCTTTTGAGATCAGAGATTCCTGACCTCCTTCCTTAGCTACTGTTTCCATTCCTTCTTCAGAGATTGATAATTCTAAAGCACTCCTTGCTCTTTGCTTTTTAAGTCTCTTAGCTGATGGAGAGACTCTGGGAGCTTGTTCATCAGAGTTTAGCTTTATATGGCTGTTGTGTGTTGGTGGGTTGGACATCAGGATATAGCAATGAATAGGTATCATAATCAGCATTTACCAAAGCTTGCTTTACTGATAAAGGAATTCTAAGGGGTCTCAAAAATCCCTTCTTGTTGTCAGCAGTTAAGAGATCAGTAAAAGCCCTTTTTGCTAACCTAAAAGGTTCTATGAGTTCACTTGCTAGTTGTGGTTCATCTGATGTACAGTAATTTTAAATTAACTGATAGAACCTAGCAAAGTAAACTACATTCCTGTCCTCTTTCATTCTATCTCCTATAAAAGATAACACAGTCTTTGCATAATCAAAATGAGACTGGTTTAAGAGTGCATACCCAATTTGTTGTGTCAGAATAGGAATGGCATCAAAATTTGAGCACTGGTTGGCAAACGTCTTCGTGATGCAATCGAAGAAGAAGCTCCATTCCTTTAAAATATATAGGCGTTTGAGTTGACCCAACTTAGCCAAACTCTGTTCATACCCAAGATTAACCATCATTTGCTGTAGCAATGGTTCCTCCACAACAGAGCTGAATTGACAGTTTTCAGGTAGGTGTAGAGCTTTTCGAACTGTTGCCGGAGTAACAACATACTCAACCTCCTTTGCTGTAAACACGATGCTTGGAGTCCCATGCTTACCACCATCATCATAAAGTCCTGTACGCCAAAATGTCAGAACTTGAGTTCCAGATAAATAGGATGGTTGCGTCAAAGCGAACCCAATTTCACTATGAGATAAGAAATCCTGAATAAAATGAAGTCCCGAAGGAGCTTCACTCTTAGTGAGAATGGCATCATAGTTGTTGGGGACGAACTTTGCTCCATTAAAGATTATATCCTTGGGTGCCATTGAAAATGAGTGAGAATTTAGAGTGCCTGAAAGGTGTTTGATAAAATGTCTGTATGGAAAACCGTCAGAGAATGTGAGAAAATAAGAAAAAGAGAGAGAGTATTGAATACAAAAGTAGATAAAATATTTAAAATCTTTTCTCTCTTTTACTTATACACGCCACTTGACAGCAGTTATTGAGAAGTGGAACAGACTGTACACCTATCAGCCATGCAGTAGTTAAAACAAAAGTTAATGGGCATGGGAAATAAGTAATGATTACTATGCACATGCAGTTTTTCAGTAAAAAACCGTTCCCACTAAACAAATGATTATTACTGTCTTTATCTCACATAAACCAATATTCTGATAAAATATAACCATTCAAGTATTGACCTAAAAATAAATCAAGGAAATAAATACTGCCACATCAGCATCAGAACTTGATTATTATCAAAATTTAAAAGTCATCAGAATATGGCTCCTTTACTCAAAAAATGAATGTTTATTTCTGTAATTCTTCACACAAATACTAATATGGTTTCAACAGAACTTAATCATCAGAACTTCCATCAGAACTTGTCCTCAGAATTTATGCAACTGACACTTAAACTGTTCATCTAAAACAACATTGATCACCATAGTAATTTTCATCATTCATATGGAGTGTAAATGTGTGTTTTAAGCTAAATATCAGACAAAGAGTAAAGTCTGATTTACTTCAGTACATCTTAGAAATAAGGCATAACTAAGAACTTTGCTCAAAATCTGTCATTAGTCAGAAGTCTACTATAGAATGAGTTCATGCATGAGTCCACCTCAACTGTTTTGTGCTCATTTTATGCATCTTTTGAAATTCCTTTTTACAGTGGCTTCTTAGTGTAAGTGAGTCACGACTGCTTATCAGAATTTATGCTATTATCAGAGTATTTTTCCAGTAATCAGAGAATGTGAAAAGGCACCAAGAAAATTTTATTTTGCGTTTCTAATGCATATTACTTAATACCAGCAATGCACTTGGGTCTTCCCTTCCACATACATTTTTCTCTAGATCTCAAAGGAGTACCTGATATTTATTTCTTTTCTTAACTTTTTTCTTTGATAAGTGAGGCTTATCAGCACTTAGTACATCCATAAGATTTACCAACATCAAAACTTAATAGATAAGAAGCACTATTCTAGTTTTTGACTGAGTAATAAGATACACAAAGTAAACCTAACCATTCTCAATATCAGAATTTGCTTGTGTTAAAAGATTTCCACATAAACAATTACTTCAAACATGAGATCATTAGTATATTAGAGACTACTAGGTCAGCATCTAGCACAGTTATCCGCATTGGATTGAATAGTCACATAAACATTCATATCACTATCAGAGTTTAGAAATTTACATCAGACAACAATCAGCACTTAGGTAAATTTCAATTTAAGCACAGATTATATAAAGAGAGTAATATCTGTAAATATTGATCATAAAGTCTGATGTATCAGAACACAAACTAAACAGATTTAGAGAAAGAACCTGAAACCATTCCAAGTTCATTTACCAATCTTGTAAAAGTAGCTTCACACAGTGGTTTTGTGAAGATATCTACTAGTTGTTGATCTGTTGGAACAAAATGCAATTCCAATGTACCTTTCATCACATGTTCCCTTATAAAGTGGTACCTAATGCTCATGTGCTTTGTCATTGAGTGATGAACTTGATTACCTGTCATAGCAGTAATACTTTGATTATCACAGTAAATAGGGATTTTAGAAAATTCTAACCCATAATCCAGTAACTGATTCTTCATCCAAAGAATTTGTGCACAACAGCTTCCTGCAGCAATGTACTCTGCCTCTGCAGTTGATGTGGAAATTGACTTTTGTTTCTTGCTAAACCAAGAAACTAATCTACCTCCAAGAAATTGGCAGCTTCCACATGTGCCTTTCCTGTCAATTTTTCACCCTGCAAAATCTGCATCTGAGTAACCTATTAGCTTAAAGTCTGATTCCCTAGGATACCATAATCCTAGATCAGCTGTACCCTTAAGGTACTTGAAAATTCTTTTCACAGCTGTTAAGTGAGGTTCACTTGGATCTGCTTAAAATCTTGCACAAAGACAGGTAACATACATAATATCAGGTCTACTTCTAGTTAGATAGAGTAGTGAGCAAATCATACCTCTGTAATCAGTAATATCTACTGATGTACCAGTATCCTTATGCAATTTTGTTGTAGTGGTCATAGGAGTGGATGCACTTGAACAGTCTTGCATTCCAAATTTCTTCAACAGATTTCTGGTGTACTTAGATTGACAAATAAAAGTTCCTTCTTCATTCTGCTTGACTTGAAGGCCCAGAAAATAGCTAAGTTCTCCCATCATACTCATTTGATATCTTGACTGCATTAGTTTGGAAAACCTTTTACAAAATCAGTCATTTATAGAACCAAAAATGATATCTTCAACATATATCTGCACCAAAAATAAGTCCTTTCCATGGTTGAGATAGAATAAAGTTTTATCAATAGTCCCTCTGTTAAATCCACTTTCCAGAAGAAACTGAGCTAATGTCTCATACCATGCTCTTGGAGCTGGCTTAAGGCCATAAACTGCTTTATCAAGTCTATAGACATGATTAGGAAATTTTGAATCTACAAAACCTGGAGGTTGTTCAACATATACTTCTTCTTCCAATTCTCCATCAAGAAAAACACTTTTTACATCCATTTGAAAGACTGTAAACTTTTTGTGAGAAGCATAAGCCAGAAATATCCTTATGGCTTCCAATCTAGCAACTGGTGCAAATATTTCATTATAATCAATTCCTTCCTGTTGAGAGTATCCTTTTGCAACCAGCCTTGCTTTATTTCTTATAATTATGCCATCACTGTAAGTTTTATTTCTGAACATCCATTTTGTACCAACAACAGATCTATTATTTGGTCTTGACACTAGGGTCCAGACTTTATTTCTTTCAAATTCATTTAACTCTTCCTGCATTGCTTGCACCCAATCAGCATCTTGAAGTGCTTCTTCCACTTTCTTTGGTTCAGCCTGAGAAAGAAAAGAATGATAGAGACATTCATTTGATGTTGTTGTTCTAGTTCTAATACCTGCTTCAGGATCTCCAATAATCAAGTCAGGTGTATGTGCTTTAGTCCACTTCCTTGCAGATGGAAGGTTATCTCTAGAACTGGATGCTCCCTCATGATCCATGATGTCTCCATCAACATTTTCTGATACTCCCCCTGAAATTATGCTCTCTGAGTTGGATCCTTCAGAATTTGAGTTTCCAGAATTTTCAGAATTTGGCCCATCAGAACTTGATGAATCAGAATTTGAGTTTCCAGAATTATCAGAACTTGGCCCATCAAAACTTGATGAATCAGAACTTGAAGAGCCTGTTCTAGGTTCTGATGCTTCTTGAGATATGGTTGGATCTTCAATATGCTCCCCCTATACAGGTGCATTTTCCTTTGGCGTAGTCACCACAGTTTCAATAACATCAGAATTTAACCCATCAGAGTTTGCAGTATCAGGATTTAGACTATCAGAATTTACAGAATCAGAATTTAAAACTTCATTCTCAAATCTCAGCTGATCATGATCATTAAAATCTTCAAGTCCAGTAATCTTCTTATCATCAAAAGAGATATTGATAGATTCCATGACAACCCTTATTTTTAAATTGTAGAATCTGAAGGCTTTTGTGGAAAGTGGATATCCAACAAAAATTCCTTCATCAACTTTTAGATCAAATTTGGATAGCTGTTCAGGATGAGTCTTAAGAACAAAACACTTGCATCCAAATACATGAAAGTACTTCAGATTTGGCTTCTTTTTCTTCACCATCTCATATGGTGTCTTTCCATGCTTGTTGATAAGTGTTGCATTCTGAGTAAAGCAAGCAGTCTGCACAGCTTCAGCCCAAAAGTAGGTTGGTAACTTTGCTTCATCAAACATAGTTCGTGCAACTTCAATAAGAGTTCTATTCTTTCTTTCAACAACTCCATTTTGCTGTGGAGTTCCAGGAGCAGAGAATTCCTACTTTATTCCATGGTCTTTGCAGAACTCTTCCATAATCAAATTCTTGAACTCAGTGCCATTATCACTTCTTATGATTTTCACAGAGTCTTTGACCAATTTATCCAGTTGTTTGACATGATCAATCAAGATAGATGCAATTTTACTTTTTGTGTGCAAGAAATACACCCATGTGTATCTGGTAAACTCATCTACTATGACCATAACATATTTCTTCTTTGTAATAGACATGACATTCACTGGACCAAATAGATCAACATGTAGTAGGTGATAAGGCTCAAGAATTGAAGATTCAGTCTTGCTCTTGAATGATGATTTTCTTTGTTTTGCCTTTTGACATGAATCACAAAGGCCATCAGGAGCAAATACTGATTTTGAAAGTCCTCTCACAAGATCTTTCTTGACTAGTTCATTTATATTGTTAAAATTTAAATGAGAGAGTTTCTTGTGCCAATCCCAGCTTTCTTCAATTGATGCTCTGCTTAACAGACAGATTGCAGAACCATTAGAACTTGTTGAAAGCTTGGCTTCATAAATGTTACCATGCCTGTATCCCTTCAGAACAACTTTGCCTGTAGATTTGCTTACAACTTCACAGTGTTCTTCAAAGAAATTCACATGATAACCTCTGTCACAGATTTGACTAACACTCAACAGATTATGTTTGAGTCCTGAGACTAGAGCTACTTTTTCAATGATGACATTCCCAAGATTGATATTGCCATATCCCAGAGTTTTTCCCATGTTGCAATCTCCATAAGAAACTCCTGGGTCAGCTTTCTCCACAAAGTCTGATAGCAGGGCTTTATTTCCAGTCATATGTCCTGAACATCCACTGTCCAGAACTAGGATGTTTTTCCTGTTGCCCTGCAATCATAAAGACCACTAATGATTAGTTTTAAGGACCCAGAGTTGCTTGGATCCTTTGGCCTTATTAAGTTTGTTAACATTTGCAGCGGATTTAACATCAGAGTTTATGTTAACATTTTTCTTATCAGAATTTATAGTATCAAACTTTGCGTCAGAACTTACACTAGAAGGAATAATGCCAACTTTCTTTAAAGAAGGTTTTATTTGATAATAATCATAGTAAAAACTATGATATTCCTTACAAGTATAAATGAAATGTCATAAACTACCACAATGAAAACAAGGATTTTGTGGTTTAAACCTAACATTCTGACTCTTAACTCCTGATTTAGGAGGTAAAGAATTTATATCCTTATTCTTCCTGCAAAAAGAAGCAAGATGGTTAGTGTTTCCATAGTTATTGCATTTCTTTCTAGGAGCATTAGGAACAGACTTATAATTATGGCTTTTATTCACACCTTCCTTTCCATTCCTATTTTTCGTAGGTGGCTTTACCTTGTTTACATTCTTAATCTCTTTCAGCTTATACTTAAGCTGCTTCTTTGTCATTAAGCCTATGTTAACTTCAGCTGGTTTATCCTGTTTTAATTTGTCAGAAGTTGACTCTGCGTTAACTTCTATATCAATATCTTTCATTTTTTCAGAATCAGACTTTACAGTTTTAACTATAAACTTAACAGGATTTACCTTTGGCTTAGTAGTCTGTTTAACAATAATTGGCTTAATTTGTTCAGTTCCTTTTTCACTTTTATCATCTCCATAACCTAAGCCTTCTTTCCAGTTTCCACTACTTAACAAATTCTGAGTTGTTCTGCCAGAGTTAGTCCAATTCCTGATAATCTCTCTTTCCTTTTCTAACTCAGTTTTTAGAGATTGATTCAATTTTAACACTTCATCTCTAACATAAAAAACATCATCTCTTTCTTTCGGAGTTTGATGGAACATAACTAACTCTTTTTCTAAATAGTCATTCCTTTTCCTAAAAGCCAGATTTTCAGAAGTTAACCTATCACATGTTAAGGTCTAATCTCTATAGCTAATGAATATGGTTTTAAGATAAGATCTCAACTCAGTAATATCATCAGTATGAAAAGTATAAGTTGTTTGAGGTACCTTTAACTCAGCAGCTTCAGAACTGCTATCAGCATTTGCCATCAAGGCATAGTTCACCTCATGTTCAGAATCTGAAGTGTTTGTCCGACTTTTCTTCTTTGTGACAAGTGCCTTGCCCTTGTCACCTTTTCCTTTCTTGCAATCAGGAGATATATGACATTTCTCACCACAATTGTAGCATTTAACATTTGAGTAATCTCCTCTGTAAGGCTTTCCTACTTTGCCTTCAGATTTTCTGAATCTCTTCTTATCAGAACTTCCACTTTTCCTGGAAAACTTCTTTCCCTTTTTGAATTTCCTGTAAGCTATCTTTGTGATGCCCTTCACCATAAGAGCACACAATCTCATCATCTCTTCATCAACATCCATCTCAGATAGACTTTCATTTTCTGAATCCTCATCATCATCATCAGAACTTGATGAATCTGAATCAGACTTTGTGATGAGAGCCTTTCCTTTGCCTTTCCTTGAGGCAGCCACTTCTGGGGAATCCTCCTCAGCCTTAAGAGCAACTGTTCTTGACTTTCTCCCATGTCTCTTGCTTCTTTGATCCATCTCAAGTTCATGAGTTTTGAGCATACCATAAATTTTATCAAGAGTAGTTTCATCAAGAGCATAGTTGTCTCTTATAGTAGTTGCCTTCAAATCCCAATTTTCAGGAAGAGCTAAAAGGAATTTAAGATTAGTATCTTCAAGATCATATTCCTTATCCACCAGTGACATATCATTCAAGAGTTTGACAAATCTGTCATATAAACCAGTTAATGACTCATCAGGTTTTGAGTCAAAGTGCTCATACTCTTGAGTAAGTATAGTCCTCCTGTTCTTCTTAATTGTATCAGTTCTCTGGCATCTTGTTTCCAAGGCATCCCATATCTTCTTTGCAGTCTTGCAGTTAATTACCCTGTTTGACATGACATTATCAATGGCACTATGCAGCAAATACCTTACATTTGCATCCTTGGCAATAGATGAGATATCTTCAGCTGCATACTCACTTTTCTCCTTTGGTACAGTCCTTGCTGGCTGATCTGCAACTACAACAGAGAGTTTGGTTGGCTTATGTGGTCCTTCATTAATTCTGTCAAGATATTCTGGATTTGTAGCTTCCAGAAACATAGTCATCCTCACTTTCCATATGGGATACTCAGAAGGTCTCAGTATGGGAACCCTAATAGTCCCATATCGACTATGGATTTGAGTCTTTGGAGTTTCTTCAGTTTTGGTGGGCTTGGTTGGTGTTTGTTCTTCTTCAGACATTATTGTTTGGGATATTTACTGTATATTTGTTAACAGATAGGCTCTGATACCACTTGTTAGGTCACACACACTGTAGAAGGGGGTTGAATACAGTGTATAGCACAATCAAATCGAATTAAGAACACAAGTATGTAACACAGAATAATCTTATTAATAAAACAGTATGGCAATATAATCGTTCTCTCTCAGTGATGAACAAATATCACGAGAGCTGCTAGGGTTACAATGAATAATATTCTCGATAATGATTACACATCTAGTGTAAACCCTATGCTGTGTTTATATACCACACAGTTACAAGATAATCTTCTAATTGATATCGAATATAAGTCTGCATCCTAAAATATACTCCCTCAGTCCCTTCCAATTGTTTACATTTCTGAGAAAGTGTCCGTCACGTATTTTAAGGTGCATAAAAAGTATAGTTATGTAACTTATTTTTACAATTTTCTTTTTCTGAATAAAAATTGAATATTTTATTTTTTATTCAGAAAAACAAAATTGTAATTTTTTTTACAGAACTATACTTTATATGCACCTTAAAATGCGTGTCGGAGACTCTCTAAAAATGTAAACAATTGAAAGGGACGGAGGGAGTATCAATTAGTTATCTTTTCCTCCAAGTCTTCTATTCTTCATAGAATTCTTCTCCATGCATATCTCTTCTTGTGTTAGTCTCAATCTTCTTTTCTTTCAATCAGCCGCCTTCCTTATCTGAAAGTCTTCTTAAGTCCTGATATTATCTCCTGTTGAATATCTTCTGATAACTTAAGTTCTGATAACTTAATTTCTGATATCTTAAGTTCTGACTTAGTATAAGTACTGATTTCCAGCTAAGTCCTGAATTGTCCTGTTAGTCAAGATCTGAAAACTAAACACAAATCATTATTAGACATGACATCATAAATATATCTAAAAGAATATTTTAATCATATCATATAATATGTTTACGTAATTAATTTTCTTTTATTTATATATATATATATATATTTTTTTTCTTAATCTTGTGCAGTTTGATCAAATATTGGAAAGTTGTTTGGGATTTGCATTTTGCGGCGTTTGTAATAATATTTTATAATTTTTCGGTTCTAGTAATGATTTTGAAAAAAATATTTTATACTTAATAGATGATGTCAAAGGTTACTGGAGCTAACAATGTCATTAGCATCTATGATCTGAGTGGAAGATTAATGAATAGTTATTTTCAGCAATCAGCTAAGTTTGGGGCCAACCTTAAGTCACAGATTTATTGTTATAGAGAAGTCATTCGAGAACTGCAGAATGACTTATCGAGAAGTCATTCAAACTCCAGAGAGTACCGACGGATAAGCAATATCTACTCGACGGATGAGCTATATATCTACTCGATGGATGAATAACATCTACTCGACGGATGAGCAATATCTACTCGACGGATAAACTATACATCTACTCGACGGATGAGCAATATCTACTCAACGGATAAGCAATATCCACCAGGAGTAGAGAAGTCAGGAAAGCTACTCGAGAACTCAAAAAGATATCGACAAGTCATTATTTCACTAGAGAACTCAGAGTTATCGACAAGTCTATATCCATTCGAGAACTCAGAGATATCTACAAGTCAAGTGAAGTTATGAAGACTAGAGATCTCAATGAGCTGAAGACCTCTATAAGCCAAATGCATTATGGAGTACTAGAGATCTCGATAAGCCTTTGTACTTATCGAGATATCAAGTGTTCAAATGAATCAAACTAGAGATCTCGAAGTACAGTCTCAAAGTACAGAATTACAGATCAGTTTAATATCCAAGATAAACAAATAACAAACAATCCAACAGCTCATCGAGATCTCTGGTCTTCATAACTTCACTTGTCGTGTAGATATCTCTGAGTTCTCGAATGGATATAGACTTCTCGATAACTCTGAGTTCTCTAGTGAAGGAATGACTTGTCGATATCTTTTTAAGTTCTCGAGTAACTTTCCTGACTTCTCTACTCCAGGTGGATATTGCTTTATCCGTTGAGTAGATATTGCTCATCCGTCGAGTAGATATTGCTCATCCGTCGAGTGGATATTATTCATCCATCGAGTGGATATATATAGCTCATCCGTCGAGTAGATATTGCTTATCCGTCGGTACTCTCTGGAGTTTGAATGACTTCTCGATAAGTCATTCTGGAGTTCTCTAATGACTTCACTATAACATTAAATCTGTGACTTGTAGAGATCTTGACTTAGAATATTTTTCTCCAAACAGATTTATTCAACTCCAAGCTTCTTCAAAATTCTTCTGAGGCATGATCTTCTTGATCTTCTTCCATATGAGATACTTAGGATTGATACTGTTTTAGGAAAAAGACTCCAGTCTGCTCCTTTGCTTTTATAAAGACTTTAAGTGTTACAAGTACAGAATACAAATTTAGATAACAATACAACTTAGTTAGGGTTGACAAGTTGTCTTAGTCTTGTTAAAGTACAGGCATGTCTTTTACAACATATAAGATACTAGTTTTATCCCCATGCAATGCATGGAATATCTTATAAATATTTTATACAAACTTTTAATATTAAATTAAATTAATTTATTTTTTTGAAAAAATGTTATAAAATGACATCTCTAATTCTATTTAGTTGCTAAAACTTATTCTATTACAATTATTTTTTTATTTTATTTGTCGTATTAATTTTTGCTTAAAATTTTATATCTTTCTAATTTTAAAATTATTAAATTTATACATATTCACTTAATAAATTTATTATACAATATACAATTAAATTTTTGTTTTTGTACTTTACACCAATTATGTAGGATATAATACAATATTAAGATAATGATAAAAAATATGAGAATTTATAATTATCATAAATAAGTTGATAATATTAATTTTATTAGTATTAATTTGGTTTTATTTACTTTACTTTCTTTATTCATAAAATTTATGTTTTTTGTAATTTTTAATTATTAAAATTTTATATTTTTGACTATAATTATGAGACGTTGAATATTGTAAATTTTAATTTACTTTGTCAAATTTTTTATATTAATAACTTTTGTAATAAAATTTTTTTTGGTGAATTTTGGTGTGACTTCCAATTAAACGTGATTTTTTCTTTTATAAAGTATTTCTAATACTTTTATTATATAAATTATCCTTTTTAATTTTTCATTTAACTAACGCTTTTATATATAAAATATTTAAAATTTTGCTTACATTGTTTTCACATAAAATATGCTTTTTGATTTGTTTTTTGCTTTTTAATTATTTTTTAATGTAACATTTGTTTAATATAAATATTTTTAAGTGTTTTTGTTGTGTATTTTAACTTTTTTGAAATCTGTTTGTAATGCACGTGATATCTTATAAATATTTTATATGAACTTTTAATATTGAATTAAATTAATTTATTTTTTTGAAAAAAAAATTATAAAATGACATCTCTAACTCAATTTAGTTGTTAAAACTTATTTTATTAAAATTGATTTTTTTATATTAGTTGTTGTATTGTTATTTTCTTAAAATTTCATATTTTTCTAATTTTAAAATTATTAAATTTATACATATTCACTTAATAAATTTATTATACCATATACAATTATATTTTTATTTTTGTAATTTACGTCAATTATGTATAGGGTATAATACAATATTAAGATAATGAAAGAAAATATGAGAATTTATAAATTATCATAAATAAGTTGATAATATTTTCTTCATTAGTATTAATTTGAATTTATTTACTTTAGTTGCTTTACTCATGAAATTTATATTTTTTGTAATTTTTAATTTATTAGAATTTTATATTGTTGACTCTATAATTTTCAGATGGTGGGTATTATAAATTTTAAGTTAGTTTGTCTACTTTTTATATTAAAAACTTTTTAATAAAAAGATTTGGGTGAATTTTTGTACGACTTCCAATTAAACGTGGATTCTTTTTTTTTTATAGAGTATGTCTACTATGCTTATCGACTTCTTTTTAATTTTTTTTACAACTTAGTGTTTATTGTGTTTATTGTGATTTTTGTATTTTTTTTTGAGTTGATAAATATTAGGATTTTTTCGCAAATCTTTGTTTGTTTTTGGGTATTTGTTTATTTGTTTCTTTTTTTACTTACTTGATAAGTATTAAAAATTTACAATGTTCAGCTAGACGACCATACCATCTTAACGTACCACCTAAACTCCCTTATACCAATTATATATAGGATATAATAATTATTAAAAAAAACTATAAAACATTGCAATTTGTACAGTCTAAAAATTATTTTGCATTAGTTAAGACTTACAACATAATGAAAATAACTTAACATCTCAACAACATAAAACATGATTAATACATCAATGGAAACAGAAAAAACAAAATGGAAAAATGCAAAATAATATTTATAGTTTTTTTAAAAATAATTATATCAAAAAATTACATTTTTATATATTACGTAGAACTACACTTTTATAATTCTTGATTATGAGGCCACGTAATGAAAAAAATATTACCCCATGATACCTTTTTTTCAAGCAACTAAAAGCATAAAAAAAATTAAAGTAAAAAATATTCACTATAAATAGGTTTACATAACTACCCTACAAAAAATAAACCAAAATAATATTTTGTGAATTAAATATGAACGTTCCAAAACATGCACTCACGTAATAAATGGACACTCGCCTCACATGGTACCTTTTTTATCAATAAAAATTATATATGTACAACTTTTTAAATTAAAATAAAAAATATACACTTAAAATAGGTTTACATAACTACCCAACAAAAAAAATAAAACCAAAATAATATTTTGTGAATTAAATATGAGCGTTCCATGCACTCACGTAATAAATGCACACTAGCCTCGCATGATACCCTTTTTGTAGCAACAAGAGTCATATATATACATAAAAAATATACACTAAAAATAGGTTTACATAACTATCCAATAAAAAAAATAAAATCACAAACTAAATTAATAAATTGTTATGAGTCTTGGCTTATGCCATGGTTGAAAGTCCATAAAACCTAGTCTTCGTTTCGTATTTCTTTCAGTTCGTTTTCCTCTTTTTTGTTCTGGTCAAGTTTTCACAAACAGAATTACATTATGGCTGGTAATCAAAACACAATCCAAGAAATGGAAGAAAGGTTTGCAAGATTTAGAATGGATGATGAGGAGGATGGTGGCATTTCGTATGAGGAAAACACAGAGGATCTTTCAGAAATTGATGTTCGTTGGTGTCTGGTCGGAAGATTCTTAACGGAGTCTCCTATTGATTTTCAAGCAATGCAACACCGTATGGCATCATTATCGAGACCAGGGAAAGGAGTATACGTCAAAGAGGTGGATCGTAATAGATATATTTTTCAGTTTTATCATGAGATTGACATTACAAGAGTAATAGAGGGCAGTCCATGGACGTTTGGGAGGTTCCATCTGATTTTTGAACGCATGAAAGAAGGAGACGACCCACGCACAATGGAGATCAATAGTTTGGACCTGTGGGTTCAACTTCATGGTATGAATGCAGGATTTATGTCTCAGAGGGTGGTCACTGATGTGGGAAACTACATTGACAAATTACTTGGATTTGATACTAACAATTTCATAGGGGTTTGGAGGGAGTATCTCAGGGTACGGGTAACTATTGATCTGAGAAAGCCACTGAAAAGAAGAATGAAGATACGGAAAAGTCAGACAAACTGGAGCTGGGTGAACTTTAGATATGAAGGAATACCCACATTTTGTTTCATATGTGGAATGATAGGACATGGTGAGAAATTCTGTCCGAAGATTTTTGATATCCCAGTGGAACAAATAGAAAAACCTTACGGTGCATGGATGAAGGCAGAACCAAGACGTCGTAGTCACACGATGGGATCTAAGTGGCTGCGCCAAGGCGGAAAAAATCCGGTAGAATTTCCGGCGGAGAGAGCGGAGGAGGATAGTAGGAAGGTTGTTACCACGGAAGACGCAGTCAATGATCAAAATCCCGACAATTTGGGTAACAGAATGTATATGCAAATAATCCCAAAACAGACGGGAATGGGAGGTAAACATGGGGAGGGAGTTTTTAGTGGAGAAATTGTCTCTCAGATAAATACTGTTAGTACAGAGTTAATTACGAGGGAACATGCTAATTTAAATGAAAAACTGGGGCCACAAGGAATAGTCCAAAAGCGTAGGAGATTAGAAGAGCCCAATGACAGTGGGTCGTCAAGACAAAACAACACAGAGGAGATAAATACAGACATGACAGATGAGGCTCAACTGGGTGCTTTGGTGTCAAAAAACGGGTTAATAGCGGAGTCTGCAAGGCAGACCCGCCAGACATTATGAATACGTTAAGCTGGAACTGCCGATGGGGTGGGCCTCCCTTGGACTATTCAGTTCCTATCTGACGTGGTACGTCAAGAAAAGCCTATGATAATCTTTTTATGTGAAACGTTAGCTAAGAAGTCGAAGATGGAGTGGGTTCAGCTGAAACTGGGATACCAGGGTATGTTTGTGGTCGATTCTGTTGGTAGAAGTGGGGGTCTAGCTATGCTGTGGCAAGAAAAGGACCAGGTGGAGCTGATGGGTTTCTCTCAGAGTCATATTGATGTGCGAGTAAATATGGAACATGGAACCCCATGGCGTCTAACAGGTCTTTATGGAGAACCTAATAGAGCGCTGCGTCGAAGAACTTGGGATTTGCTTCGCAATCTGTCGAGGGATTCCAACCTGCCTTGGTGTGTTATTGGAGATGTTAATAATGTGGTGGATGTTTGTGACAAATTAGGGGGATCTCAATACCCAAGTTGGCTCATTGAAGGATTCAATGATGCTCTACAAGATGCAGGGCTTACGGATATGGATATAGTCGGACATCAGTTCACTTGGGAGAGAGGACGTGACACTAATGAATGGATGGAAGTGCGTTTAGACAGAGCCTTGGTTAATTTAGAGTGGATGAATCTATTTCCTATGGCTAAGCTATACAATCTTGAAGGTACATCTAGTGACCATAACCCTATTCTTCTAGTCCCTCAAGTCATTACATAATTTAAAGCACAGTTTCGGTTTAAGTTTGAAAATGCGTGGATGATGGAACCAATGTGTGAAATTCTGGTACAAGATGGCTGGTACAGTGACTCAGGGGAAAGTATTTTTCAAAAGCTCAAATGTTGCAGTAAAAAGTTGGCTATATGGGGTCAAGAGGTTACTGGTAACTTCAGTGGGCGTATTAAGAGCTGCAAAGTAGCTATGCAGCAATACAGAGGAGGTAGGGATGTTGATTTAAAAGAAAAATATAGGGAGGCTAGGAACGAACTGACAAAGATTCTGAGTCAAAGGGAAGTTTTCTGGCGTCAAAGATCAAAGCAACTTTGGCTCCAAGCAGGTGATTAGAATAGTAAGTTCTTTCACATGTATGCCTCAAATAGAAGGAGGAATAATCAGATAAACAAGCTCAAGAACGAAGAAGATCAGTGGGTGGAGTGGGAGAGTGGTCTTGCAGAGTTAATGTCAGGCTATTTTTCTACTTTGTTTACAGCTACGGAGGTGGACTGGCAAGAAGTTGTGGGCTGTATTCCTACTACTATTACAGAAACGCAGAATGGGAATCTTTTACAACCTGTTTCTGTTGAGGAAGTCAAGGAAGCATTGTTTCAAATGAACCCGGACAAAGCGCCGGGCCCAGATGGAATGACACCTGGTTTTTATCAAAGATACTGGCACATTGTTGGAAAAGACATAGTCGAGATGGTACGGGAATTCTTTCGGACAGGAATGATGGTGGAAGAGCTAAATGCTACGAATATAGTTCTGATACCTAAGAAAAATTGCCCGGTTATGGTTGGTGATCTCCGTCCAATTTCGTTATGCAATGTGTTAGTAAAAATCATTACTAAAGTCATTGCTAATCGACTAAAAGGGGTACATGATCAAGTAATATCTGAGAACCAAAGTGCCTTCATGTCGGGTCGTTTAATTTCTCACAATGTAATGATTGCATATGAGGTAATGCATACGTTGAAAAGAAAAAGAAGAGGGAAAGATGCTTATATGGCTTTAAAGCTTGACATGAGTAAGGCTTATGATCGCATTGAATGGAGTTATCTGCAAGCTATCCTCACGAAAATGGGTTTTAATGGTGAGTGGGTGCATCTGATTTTGCAGTGTGTCAAGACAGTATCCTACCAGATAGTGCATGCCCGAAGAGAAATAGGTCCAATTCTGCCAACTCGAGGGTTACGCCAAGGTGACCCGTTATCCCCTTATTTGTTCATATTGTGTGCAGAGGGGCTTTCGGCAATGCTGAACAAGTTTGAAAGTCAGAAGTTGATTCAGGGTGTTAAAGTCTGTAAACGAGCTCCTCTAATTAATCACATGTTGTTTGCGGATGACTCGTATCTTTATTGTAAGGCAGGGGAGAGTGAAGTGTATAGAATTATGGAGATTTTGGGAAAATTTGAACTGGCATCAGGGCAAAAGGTTAATCGAATGAAATCTTCGATATTTTTTAGCACAAATACGAGCACAGAATCAAGACAGCAGCTTGGTAATATTCTGCAGATGGAGGAAGCGGATGACAACTGTAAATATCTGGGGTTACCAAATATGATGCAGAGAAGCAAGGTAGCCACTTTTGGTTTTTTGAAAGACAAAGTGAAGAAGAGAGCATTAAGCTGGGATGGTAAGATTTTTTCGCAAGGGGGGAAAGAAACTATAGTGAAGTCAATTTTACAAGCTCTACCAACTTATGCGATGAGCGTGTTCTTACTGCCTTTAGAGATCATTAAGGATATGGAAAGAAGCATCTCACGTTTTTGGTGGAATACGAAAAAGGATGACAGTAGAAGCATTCACTGGATGAGCTGGGATCGATTAAGTCGTCATAAAGCAAGTGGAGGAATGGGGTTTAGGGATTTCAGGGATTTCAATTTGGCTATGCTCGGAAAACAGGCGTGGAGGTTCATAACTAATCCCAACAGTTTGGTTAGTCGACTGTACAAGGCTCGATATTTTCCAAATGGTACATTCATAGATTCATCCATAGGAAGTAACCCTAGTTTTGTGTGGCGTAGTATATGGGAAGCTAGGCAAGTGATTTCAGCAGGTATGAGGTGGAAGATCGGTTCTGGCAACTCAGTTAATATTGTAGGACAGCCTTGGCTGTTAGATGATAGCAACCCGTTCATAACTTCCAATCCTCAAGGTTTGGAAAATCACAAAGTTAGTGCTATTATGTCTATGGAGTACAGAGGGTGGGACGAGGAGATTTTGAGTGATATGTTCAATACTAGGGATCAACATTGCATTAGGCGGATTAGTTTAAGTGAGAGCTCGAATGAAGATGTTGCTTATTGGAGTAAGGAGGCAACGGGGCAGTATTCAGTTCGCAGTGCGTATAGACTATTGCAAGCTCAAAAACATATCTGGAGGCAGGATGATCAGAGTAGTACATGGAGGAAAACCTGGAGAATAAAAGCACCATCAAAAGTTCTGAATTTCATGTGGAGATCGCTGTCTAACTGTTTGCCTACGATGAATATGTTGCTGCAGAAAAACGTATCAGTGGATCCTCTATGTCAAGTTTGTAGGATGGGAGTAGAAACAGTTGAGCATATATTGTGTAATTGTGCTCTGGCAGTACAATGTTGGCAAATTATTCTCCCTCAGATGCTCATCAACAATTGCACCAGCTTGATACAGTGGTGGGAGAAAGTATTGGAGGTCTGTGACAATGAAAAAAGGGCAGAGGTAGTAACAGTTTGTTGGTCGATTTGGAAGGCAAGAAATGAGTTAGTATGGAATAAAAAGTACACTCGAATAAATGTCGTCATTGCAAGAGCTAAGCAGTATCTTCTACAATGGAAGTTAGCCCAGAAGCAAAATCCACAGTCTCAATACCCTTATTTTGTTGAGGGAGATGGGAAGGAACTTTGGGTAGCACCACAGACAGATTATATGAAGATCTCGGTTGATGCAGCGACGTTTGCAGAGTACAATGCTTCAGGCATGGGCCTGGTTACTCGAGATAGCACAGGCCAGGTCATACAAGCGAGAACGAAGTGCAGTATGGGTCTGATTTCAGCTGATATGGCGGAGGCTATGGCTGTAAAGGAGGCGTTAAGCTGGATCAAGGATGAAGGCTGGAGTAAGGTAGTGGTGGAGACAGATTGTTTGACGGCTGTTCAAGCAATTCGAAGCAAAGCTCCGCTGCAATCACCTCTAGGAAGTGTTATTCACAGTTGTCGTGATATGCTAGGAAGTCTAAACACAGTGTCTTTGTTTTTTGTTAAACGGTCTGCTAATATGGTGGCACACGAGTTAGCTCGCTTGTCATATTCATTCCCAGATCGCGTTTTCGATAGGAGTTCTATTCCTATTGGGGTCAAAGATGTATTGTTAAGTGATTTATCGTATGAATAAAATTGCATTGTTTGTCAAAAAAAAAAATGGAATCAAAATATTTTTTTTTTAATTTAATATGAGAGTTCAAAATATGCCCTTCACATGATTTTTTTTCCTAGCAAAATAAAAAAAATAGAGGTCAGAAACGGGGAGGAAAAGAAAAAAAGTAAAAAAGGGAAATTACCTGAGAACGCCACTTCTTCTGGGTAACATTGGCAGAACCCGAGAAAAAATGGTCTTCTGTGTCATATTTGTCAATTTGTGTTCAGCTATCCCATAAAAATGAAAAACTCCATCACTATTAAAGTATCATTTTGTGCCAATTTCTTAAATTTGGACATAAAAGTTCATTTTAAAAAGTTGTTGGAGTTCCTTAGACACTTTATTCCAAATATAAAATGGGGCACATATAATAATAAGTTCAATGAATTATCATACATTTACAAATTTAAGATATGATGTATTTCTTATCGATGATATATATTTATAGGGAACTGATCCCCAGCCATCGTTGGATGGGATACAACAGCCGCATTTTTCATTACGGGTGTACTCACCCGCCGCAATGAAATATTACGGCAGCCCGCAATGTAATATTGCGGCTGGTGTATCCGAGCCAAGTTGGCTGTGGATAATTTCCCATATTTAAAACTTTAAGATATGTTGTAGGAGTGGCTATAGTAACAACAAAAATATTAAATAAGAGAAACATAGGTGTTGCAAAAGAAATCTAATTTACTTAATACTAGGGCTTCTTGGTTATGCTTGTGTTCGTGACTTGTCTGCATATCTAAATGAAAAAATAAAATTAAGGCAAAAACATATTTATAAATGAGGGGGCATGCCCCTTTGTACAATATAGGCTATGTGGACCTTCTTTGGAATTGGTTTACAAGCTTTCCAAGCAAGCCACCTCGTTAGAGAAATTCTAAATGCTTCCGAACAGAAAATAGATTTCTTAAATATTTTTACGTGTCTAGGTTTACTTCATCTAGAAGTAAATTTCTTTTTGGACACATTAATTGTGCTGATTATTTTGCCCCTTAACTAGTGACGAAACTAATATCTAATTATATTTTTGGGATTAATTATTGGGCTTCCCTTCGAACCAATCACGATCTAATTAATATGACATTAACTATATTTTTAATTTATTTTTATTCCTTATCATTTTCTCCCAACTTCTAGGATAGTCCATAAAGATTTCGTTGAAGTTATCATTGTCCTCGTTGGGCTTCAGGGTGTGTGTCTCAATTTAGTTGGCCTTGAATATGTTTTTCTTCATGTTGTTAACTGTTACTTTAAACTCCCGTTTTCATATTTCAGGAGGTTTTCGTAAAAATCAACTCTCGGTTCTACTTAATTTTCAGTGGAATAGTCCTAGTTGTTAAATAGTCCTAGTTGTTATAATACATACCTTCTCTAAAGAAAATCTCAAACCTAGCTTCCTTCAAGCCACCAATCGAAACTCATTACAAATCTGTTGGAAGAAAGCCAAAGAAACTGTAAGTTATTGAGAGGGCTATCTGGAACTGCTTTAATCAAAACGATTTTCTACCTTTAAACTGGTGCATCACATATGATGATTACTTTCAAATTAGCTGAAGAAATGGTCAAAGTTTGGGTTGTATCATTGAGGGAAGTACAAATCTATTATCAAGATGGATCCTACACTTTATTTGACAGGAATTTAATGGATATATTTTCAACCACATAGATTAAGAGGGTAACTAGCATACTGAAGGATAAAGATACATGACATGGAGGTCTGTATTGGCTGTATAGTTGATAGTAAGGGAAGAAAGATGAGCAAAAGAAAAGGCTGAAAGAGAGGAGAGAGAAAGAAAATATGTTGAAGTGATAGAAATGTTTGAGTAAAGATATGAAGAACTCAAGGCAAAGGGGATGAGCAGAATTTTCAAGGATGGACATTTTCTAAACATTAAGGTTGACAGATTCTCAAAATTTAGAGTTGGTTACTTGAATGGTTATTCATTAGATGAGTGGCTCAAGCTTGTGGAAGCTCTAAGAGGGACTCAAATCATAGATGAACTGCAAGTACTTGTAGACTTAAAGGACCTTATTAGACAAGAAACAGGCTATGAGAAATTTGTGTGATGAATGCATCTTTCAAACTCATGTAATCACTCAATGTATAAAAGTTGTATTTCTATCAATCTTTTATATAATATTTTATTGTTCATTGTAACCTGGGGTTAGTCTTGTTACCATATATTAATTAATTTAAATTAAATATATGTTGTTAGTAATAAATTGGGATAAATATATCTATTGAACTATTATATATATAAACCATAGTAATGTATAATACTTGATTTCAATTTGATTAACCTTTCTACATATCGTGTATATTTAAAAAAATATTACATATATGTTAATTAAAAAAATATTATATAATAATATGATACAAAGTAGCAAATGTAGAAGAAAAGTATGATTATAAGTTATTCGTAAGTCTCAATAATTGAAATACAAAATATTAATTCGTTTAAAGACACACAAGCATACCTAATATGTGTATGATTAACAACACATTTAGTTTAAGTAGCACGGTAGTTAGACCTCTTAAAAGCAATTGTAAGACCTAGGTTTGACTCTTCAAAAAAAATATGATTCGAGCGATCTTATAGCTCCTGGGGATTTTCCTTTTTATAAATTAAGATTACGATATTGATTTTGTGAAATTCAAGCATGTACAAGTTTGGTAACCATTGTATTTATATAATATTCCAATGTTGCATATATAATAATTTGTTTTAAAATATTATCCACCAAAATTTAATGTTTTTTATTATTGCAAAATTATATATATATATTATTGTTATATATGTAATTCAAGGTTACATATACAGTTCTGCCGTAGATTAAATAAATAAAATATACACATCCGTATATATCAAATATATTGTTGGAGGTCCATTCCCTTCAGGCCCATTACACCAACACAGGCCGAAAGAAGAAAAAAGGTTGATGTGTCGAAAATTGGTCAGCCTAGTTACGGAGGTGTTGAATCGGCCAATAGGGAAGACGTGGTCATCTCAGCCATATCGTCCAATTCCCTGATTCATCGGAATCACCCGAAAGATGAGGAAGCATAATGTTAACACGATTACAGGTTTTTATATATTCAAGAACATAATTCATAAATGCATAAAACACATACTTACTGTTATTCTCAGTCTTGTGTTTTTTATTACTCAGGACCAGTTTACTTATTCTCACATCAGAGATAAATCGGAGGGACTTGTTAGGACGAACACACGCGCTAAAATTCACGCAAGTATACGCGTTCGCAGGTAATATACAATTCTTTCTAGTTCATTCCCACAGAGACTCATTTGGTTAAATTATGATTTATGCACTTATGCAACAATGATATGGCTATTGTTAAATGCTAAGACGAATAACAAGTTGAGATATTTTATAACTAAGAATTACCTAACATGCAATTAACTAAGAGAAATAAAGGGGTTGAATTATTTATACGAGACAAACATGGGACTCTAACTTCATTAATTACTTCATTCAAAGTCATTGTTCTTAACCTTAGCATGCAATGGTGATGACAACTAATCAGATGACACGAAACTGGTAATCTCCAACTTTCGTTGTACGAATACTCTACTACCAGACATCCACAAAAGAGATAGAAGCTGAATAGACACCAATTATGTTAAGACCCTATATGTATATGAGATTTTGACAACATAAAGGTTTAATGCACAAGTTTTCTATCATGATTACATAGGGTAAGTAAGATGGTTAAAATTAACTAAATCTCTATATTCACTATCGCTTCAATAGAGATTAACACGCTATCTTATGTGTTCGCGATGCACATAAGACGAATAAGTACAACCAATACTAGGATATCATACAATCACCACACACTAAGATATCGAAACAAATTAACTAAAGAAATCCATAAATAAATCCGTGAGAACCCCACGATAACGATTAGTTCATAACTGAACTCATCATCATCATGGATTCAATTGAAAGCATGATAATAAACAAGGTCTTTATAAAATGAATAAAATCACAAAGTACGTAAACAAGAGTAATAGGTTCAACAATAAAGAAAACGAACATCCAAGATTACAACTCAATAAAAGAATCACAAGTAAAATAAGCTCTTCTTCTCCTTCGTTGAATTTATGCTATGAGGTCTTCTTCTTGTCTTCTCCTTAAGCTCTGTTATGAAAAACGTCTTCAAAGAGTCATTATATAGCAGCCCATATGGCGCCCTCCAAACCTGGGTCAGAAGTTTGGGGTCCACAACACATACACAATATGTAAACCTGTATACGAAATATTCTTTGCAATGACCCTGTTTTACACAACCACGGATCGCAACAGGTTAAAGTATGAAAACAAGCCACAACCTTAACTTTTATTACAACGTACCAAATCCCAACTAATTTAACTTACAACTGATAACGAAATTATTCTTACAATCTTATTATCTCACTACCATATGAAGCTTCTGCTAGCTCACACTTTGGACTGAGGAACTTCACTATCATCCATATTCTTTTTAACTATAAAATATATAAAAAGATTCACAAGAGTGAGCTAACTAGCTCAGCAAGTCACAATAACAATAACCGAGGCTAAACAATGATCAAATGAGATGATTCAAAGGAATCAAGTTTCTTGTTAAACAATCAATAGAATTGGTTATTCATTTTAAGTTTCTAAAACCAAGGTTAGGTTGCTGATCAGTCACGCACTAACCCCGAGCAAAGCACACAGCACTACTCTAACTACTGGATCCAAGGAACACATTGGCCTAACTTGACCATTGATATGGTCTGACCACGAATCTGGTCCACATAAATAAAACTATCCAATTGTAAAGCAGTTCAATATGATAAACAATATAATTCAATAAAACTGGATCATAATCAATAACAATAAAACATTTGTATAAGAGCATGGTGAAAATTCATGGGTACAAAAAGGGTATGTCAAAGTATATAAAAGAAATGGCATCCAGCCTGTAGGATACTCATGTATTAAATGAACAATGTTTTTCAAGGTTTTAGTACTTTGATGTCATAAGGTATGGTTGAGTATAAAAGTTTCTGTTTGTTTAAACAATTATGTTCCAGTGTTCGGTATACGATGGATATATATTTGTGGAGCAGTATTGTGTTTGTGTGGTTTAGTATTTGGTAAATCAACAAGAATTGGTTCACAAAGAATAAGGCTTACGGCTCAAAGATCAAATGATGTGGCTCTGGTTCAAGGCTGAAGGATTCTAAAGTACTTTCAACATAAAATAGAGCTATTTTGAATACTTAACAATATGCCACGAGAGAATTTAGAAATATTTGCATTATATCTCGAAAAAGGTTTAGATATACTTGCCTTACAGGGCTTTACAACTATTACTGATCAACTCTGAGCCGACTCTGCCGCTCAGGCTTTATTGTCTATCCACTAGATCACTCTGGATTCGACCTCAACACTTAAGTCCTTTGATGGGAACCTTACTGAGCTTTTCGACTGATCATCAACTATCCTTCATCCAATGCCAATTCTCGGGCATTCCGACTAGAACCTACAAGGTCGAAATATCCTAACTTAGACATTCGATTATGCTTGACATATCCTCGCTAACAATCTACCCATGCGTTAACAAAACCCGACTCGTAACACATACATTATTGTAATACAGGCATCAGTTAGGATTCATGTCCTCAAAATCAATTCAGTGTTCACTTTCAGAAAATGCGTATACTCGTCATTGTACGAAATTAGGGTTATTGGGTTTTGGCAAAACGTTTCACTACAACATATAATCAGGTTTTGTATAAAACATACGTATATGTATTTACTTATACTCGCTCGACATCCCGATAATCCCCAGATACGCTCCCGTATTTCCATAGTTTGATTTTCCGGAAATCGGACAGCGTCCCCTTTGTTTATCGGACTACCCGCCGAAACAACATCGACGTCAAATCAATCACAACAAGATCCAAACCAACTACAATCCGATTTTCATAATTCCACAACCATTCCCATACAAAACTAATTACATGACTCATTTTATTTATTTTATAAAAATTAGGACTCAGAATAAATTCATCACTGTCCACCGTCGACTCGCTAAGGTCATCGTCAACGGCGGCAAAATTCGCGGGTTTTCATTTATAACGAACATCCTACACGAATCCCACCGATTATATCCATACTTTCTCGTAACAAATCTATGTTATTTTCACGAAACCAATCAATTAAGCACCTGCAGAATTAGATAAAATAATTAAAATCCCGAAATGAACATGGCAACACGCGCGTATACACGCGCCAAACACAGGCCAACCATCGTGGCCGGAAGAACATAGAAGCAGGCGGCAAAACACCACCACAACACTCACAATCGCAAGTAACAAACACACACACGCAATAGCACACACAAATACGCACATATACATACATATACATATTCACCGAACCAGAATCACCAGGAACAAACGACAATTACCGAAAAATCGGCCGGAAAAGACAGCCGCGACCAGGAGAAGAAAACGGAGAAAAGAGCGAAAAAAGAAAGGAAGAACAGGGAATATAACGAGGAAGAGAGACTGAGACGAGTAAGAGAGATTGAGACGATACAGAGGAGAAAGAGATGATGTTTTGGGGGAGTTAATCTGCAGCCTGCACGTGTCCTTTAAATGGATACGTGTTAACATCTTTTATTAGATGTTAACACGTGTCCCTGGATACCCGGGGACCCGATAATCACCCCGAATTCTGAAATTAGCGAACCGAGTCATTTTTTTAAAACAAATTTGATAAATTACAATAATAATCTTAAAATGCTAGAAATATCCCGGAGTAAATGAGAACAAAATTTTTGTAATTTTAACACAATTTCTGGAATGCCACTTATATCCGCTTTTATCAATAAAACCAAACAACGCGCGGGTAAAAAATAATCCTAAAATTACCAAAATAATTTTAAAATTGTCAAAATAATACGAACTTAATAAAATATAAGTTTCATGATTTTTGAAGATTTCCATAATTAAATATGGATTTTACCATTGAACACACTCAGAAAATCATTTATAAATAATAATTAATAAAATATTGATTTCTCAATTTTATAAAATCCTAAAAATAATTAATGTAAATATAAAATCATAAAAATAATTTTAGAGGCACTTCAAATATTTATACAAATATATTTGCATTAATTTCACTTTAAAAGTGAAACAATTCAATACAATTCCTTAATTAATCACGCGGACAACCCGATACATCATAAATCACACCTAGATAATAATCACACAACACATAGCGGTCAAAATCAATACACATATTTTATTTAATAATTTCCATAATAATCACATATTTAAATAATTTAAAAATACACGAGTCGTTATATCCTTTCCCCCTTAAAAAGATTCTGTCCTCAGAATCTGGTCTAATTACACAAGTGAGGATGTTTGTCAAGCATATCTAACTCTAGTTTCCAAGTAGACTCTTCTACTCAAGGATTTCAAACGTACTTACTATAGATATACATTCATTTCCAATGACTCGCATTTAACGATCAAGAATTTGGATTGATCATTATATGCAAAACAAACTTGGACAAGAGCCCTATTGGCTCCTGATCAATCACATAATTCAAATCAAATACTTATCGCTTTAACTTTGACAGGACAAACACATTATATGAACACACTATTGTGACGGTAACATCAACTCACAAACAACTTTATCTATATTTATCAATATCTCGAATGGTTCACTAATTTTAGGACTTAACCTGTCCCTTCTACTTAGACTTATCCAGTCTCTTTCAAGATGAAACTTGTACTAACACTACTGGTCCTATTTCTATACTCATATTTCCTTTCGATACAATTTCGCCTTCTTTCTTTGTCTACTCCGAGCTGCTTCAATCAATATCACTACGCTCTTAGTGTGCTGAATTAACTTAGAATTTAACAACTTTCTTTCTCCGACTTTATCTCAATAAAAATGGAAACCTACACTAGCGTTCACATGAAGCTTATTAAAATGGCATTCCAAAGCTGACATCGATGATAAATGATCATTCCAGTATTTCCTTAAAACTCAATCTCTCAACATATCTTACATTTCCTGAATCACTTCCGTACTTTGACTCTCCGTTTAAGGATGATAGGCGGTGCTCGTTTTCAACTTGGTTTCTAAACATTTAAATATCTCTTACTCTTTTCCATCAGTTAAGGCTGAGAAGTAATCTCATATATTTACGTTTTATTACCTTTAAGTATTTAAACTTCAGATTCCACTCTTTCCAATTCGTTTATTAACTCTTCGGTGGTCCTAATTACATCTAATCCTTTATGTCGGCATAAGGCATCTGTTATCATTCGGCTTTGCTCAGGTAGTTATTAACGGATTAATCAGAGTCTTTTGTTAACCTTCGTCAAAATTTCATTCTTGAAAACTTAACGCATAGTTGCCTTCCTTCTGATCCTTGGAGAAAAATCCTTGGGCATTCCACGCAGACTTTCTTATTCTTTGAGTAGCTGAGGATGTTATCAATAAATACAGTTTGTTTATCTAAGTACTCCTTATATTCCATGATTTTTATTCCTTATAGTCACCTGATACACTTGTTATTTCATATAATATTACCAGAGCTTGCAATGCTCTTAACTCACTTTAATCGTAATCTTTGATATGTTCTCAGGTCAGTTCTTAAGTTAATCTCCGAGATATAACATACTTCTGGAATTAGGTCTCGTAAGTAATCAATTCTTTATAGGGTCTCACTTCTTCTTATTTTTTGTTTTGTTAAACTCCCGATAATCAGTACATACTCTAATAATTTCATTCCTTTTTCTCCCTTAATATCACTGGCACAGTTCACGATTCACTCCTTGTAAAATCACTTCCTGGGTCTGCCTTTTCTACTAGGCCTCCAATACTTCGCCTTAACTCCTTGACATGTCCAACACTTCCTAATCCCTTTTGAAATTTCCTTTTTATACCTGGTTATCACTATTTTTCTTTAAATTTCCGTATATCTTGGCATGTCTTCAATAAATTAAATACTTTATATTATGAATTCCCCGTGGGATCTCATTTCTTAATCCTTCTACTTATAGCATCCAAGTGCTGGAAGAAAATCTAGGAATATCGTGATCGTTCTTCTGGGTGCATAATCTTCCTCTTTCTAACTGTTAACATCGTGATCCATTAGCTTCTCTTGACATCACCTTATCGTTTCTTAGCAATTCTGACTGAAAGGTCATACTACCCATCCTTGTTTCCTTGGAATTATATGTCTGACTTCCAACTCCAACTTCTAAAATTCCATAGATAATTCTTCTGGTACAGTTTCTACGTTCATTCTCTCCTTTTTGCTTATCTCCTGCCTCTACATTTGCTTTTCCTCGTGAGTACATACTTCAAACTTTTAGGGTCCGCATAGATCTTAAACTTTTCTCCATACATATCATGTTTCCCAATCTTTCAAAATAAATATTACTACTGTTAGTCCCAATTGTGAGTAGGATACTTCTACTCATAAGGTTTCGGTTATCTGGGTGCATATACAATAACTTTATTGTGCTGCATCAACACATATCCTACTCCCGTATAAGAAGCATCACTATAAATTACCAAATCTCCTTGATACCTTCAAAGTGATAAAACAGGTACTGTAACCATTCTTTTATTTAACTCCACAAAACTTTCTTCACCCTTCTCCATTTCATATAAACTTCTTGCTTTTCCTGGTTAGCCTCGTCCAAGATATTGCAACTTCCAAGAAATCTTGCACAAATTTGCGATAGTAACCGGCCCATGATGGAACTTCTTACTTTTGTTGGTGTTTCTGGTCTCTTTTCATTCATAGTAACTTTAATTTCTGCTGAATCTCTTTTGATCTTCTCCACATTGACTATTTATGCTAAGAACTATATTTCATACAACTTCTTTCTTCTCCAACTTCCCAGTTATCATTAAATGCTTTGCATGGTCCTCCGTTGACTTTAAGTGTTACACTACAACTTATCCAGATATTCCTTAAAGATTCTGTCCATCAAGTTCAAATATTACTGGTATATTGGTTAATCCAAATGACAATACGAAAACAGTACTTAGTTCTGAAAATTATCTTTGATATATCCATAGGTTTAATCTTCAATTGGTGAAATACCAAGTCTTAAATCAGTCTTATAAAAGTACTTTGCTTCTTTCGTTTGATCAAACAAATCATTGGGTCAAGGTAACAGATACTTGTTCTTGATAGTAAACTTGTTGAGCTTTCTCTAGTCGATGCATAATCTTATACTTCCATCTTTCTTATTAATAATTAATACCGGTGCACCTTATGTGATACACTGGGTCTAATCGCTTCTTCTTCTAACATCTCTTGCATCTACTTTGCTAACTTCCTCATTTTAACTGGTGCCATTTTGTGTAAGGCCTTGGTCACTGACTTCGTCTCAGGTGCTAAGTCAATCGCGAGCTTCATTTCTCTATCTGGAGGAAATTTTGATAACTCATCTGGAAACATATCTTGAAACTCCTTTATTGCTATAAAATCTTCAATTTTTGTTTGCTTCTGACTTTTATTTATCTCATAATCACCATAATGCTCACATCTCGATCACCGTAATCCTCGTTAACAAATTATTTACTCTCCGTCTTCCTTTATACCTCATCATATTCTCAGTTGACGTCTTCAGGACTATCTTTTCATCACGACAGTTTGTCTGGGCATCACACTTAAATAGTTAATCCATTCCTTAGAATAATGTTAAATCCTCTTATCTCAGATGATGTCAATTCTTCACAACTTATTGCCAGAAATCTCAATTCCACCATTGGTACTCACTTATTTAACAATTACCTGTTCTTGAATTGTTAGTCCTTTGATCCTAATCTTATCAATTTAACAGGGTAATTCATCTTATCAACAAAACCTTGAGAGATAAACAATTAAGTTTCTCTCACATCTTTCAATACTTTAACGCATAAAGTATCCACGATAATCATTCACATCACAACATCCGTATTCTGAATAACATATTGCACAGGAAAATCACAATTTCTCTTTCTCGGAGACGTATTCCTCATTGGAGTAGATTTCCTTGACTCTCAGAGCATCCCTGACTGGGGCTAGTGATTTGCAATTCTCGTCATATGCCCTTGTTTGCTTTCCATGCGTGAGAGGTAGATGAAACTTTGCCCGCTTGGTCCATAATACGTTGATTTCTGTTGGAAAAAAACTCTTGCAAAGAACGACAGTACAACAAAACAACTAGAAGGATTCATAATTCAACAAAATTAGAGTTGAAAAGAAAGAAGAAACAAGGATTTGAATATGAATGAGACAACCACATTGGTACTTTAGATTGCCAGTCTTTCATACCATATGGTATATATAATATCCGGGATATATCGTGTAATTATTTTCGTTAATAAATAATTAATATATGTGTTCAGTATCTATTCTGTGAATTATTTGTTAAGTGTTAAATGTGTTTGG
The DNA here is from genome assembly GCF_009905375.1 of Apium graveolens. Classification (NCBI taxonomy): domain Eukaryota; kingdom Viridiplantae; phylum Streptophyta; class Magnoliopsida; order Apiales; family Apiaceae; genus Apium; species Apium graveolens. The sequence continues at coordinate 147,930,412 of NC_133654.1, read as the reverse complement.
ATGTTTAAGAATAATATTAATTGAGTATTTTAATTTTTATATGTCCAAAATAAAATATAGATAATTGTCATATCTTCCTATTTATTTTTATGATGATTTACGATTTTATAGGAAATATATGGATTTTATAAAATCTTTTTCCGAGCATTTAAAAACTATTTTATACAAACGGGAACCAACCGACGTCATCCATTTTTACATTTTTATAACCCGAAACTCTTCCGAGAACTCCTTCCTAACCTAATTGTAATATTCCGAGCATTTTCCATGTTTTGACTTTTACGATCCGGCGTACAGTTTGTCCTGCGCAGGTCCCGGCGCAACATTTTCGATACATTATTCGTTTCGGTAAATCGATAAAACTCGTATTTTCGATAAACGGGATCTTTTTATTAAACTATCACAATTATCACCTCGTAATACGTGTAACCAGGCGCTGAGACCAAGACCGCAGTACAAATTGTACTGATTTGGATATTTATCCCGAAAACCGGTACCGTTTGGATCAGTTGTTATAAATAAACGTACCATTTTATACCCGGAATGATCCAACGGGATACTAATTTTCCGTAATTATAAATAGCCTTTTACCGTATTTTATTCCGTATCAAAATCATTTGTAGTCAGTTAAATATATAATTTTCTAGAGAAAAACCCTCAATTCATTAAACCTTCTGAGAATCAAACTACAATTTCAAGGTGTTATTGAAATCAGTTGGGAAAGTTGGAGTAACCAAATCGAAGGTCTCGAGGAGTACTATCAGATTCTGTGTTCCATATCACTGCATAAATCAAGGTTTATTTTCTGAAAATTTATTTATTTTCGAATTATTTTTATTAAAAATATGAATTTTTGTTCGGACGATTGTTTGAATGATTTGATGATTGCATGTTGTAGAGCTTGTTTTCCTGATGATTTTCATATGTCATACGTCTGATTTGGAGTTCAATAACGTGATCAAAATTGAGTTTAATTTTCGAATTTTGAAAGTAGGGTTTATAACCCGTATGAATGTTTTCAATTGAAATTTGGGGCTTTTTGATTTAGGGGTTATTAGCTATTGATTTATAGTGGGTTGTTTTCCTTATGAAATTTGTAATCGATTGGTATATAGCTCGTTAACAGAGGATGCCTGAATCGAAGGGAGTTGTATTTTGAAGTTTTCGTCGGTTCGCCGGAAACCGGCGATGTTCTTGGCCATTTTTCGGCCAGGACAGGGATGATTGATGTGATTTGATTGCATGGTTGTCTTCCTTGTGAAGTGTAGATTTGATATGGAGGTGATGGTGGTGTGAGGATGCCGGAGACGAGTTCTCCGGCAAACCGCGACTGTTTTCCGGCGACGGCTGGAAAAATTACAGTTTAGTACCTCAATTATTGGAGACGATGAAGTTTAGTCCCTGAAGTTTCCAGAGTTTGCAAATTTTGGATTCCTGTTTTAAAAATATTCAAAAATCATATTTCCTATTTATTTTTATTATAAAAATTCTTTTTTAATTTCTGAAAATTCTAAAAATTATTATTTTAATTCAAAAAATTATTTTTAATTCAAAAATAAATCTGAATTAATTAGTTAATTAATTTTAGTTAATTTTTAATTGATTAATTGGTCAATTAATTCGAAAATTAATTGATTAATTGATTTAATTAATTATTAATTGATTTTAATTAATTATTTAATTAGATTTATTTATTTAAAAAAAATAATTTAAAAATTCGGAAAAATAGTTTTGAGCTTTAAAATATTATTTTATATTGTTTTCAAGGCTCGATAATTATTATAAACTTGTTTTGAAGCCATATTGGGCCAACCGAACCCTGTTTATTACTCCGAAATTGATCCAACGACCCGTTTTAATTCCGAAAAATATTTTAAAAATCATTTTAAATACCCGAAAGCCTGTTTATGACCCGAGACTCCATTATAAATGATATATCATTGATTATTTGATGTGTTATGTGCTAAATATGACTTGTTGGTTAACCGTCGGTCTATATATTCGGTGTTTACTTGTTTATAATACAACTTTCAATCCGTTAATCGGATTTGGGTAAAACGAAGGGTAGATAGAAGTATATGTTGAATAGAATCGTATGAGTTGAATATTGAATGATGCTTATGATATGTAAGCAGAAGATGCAAAGCGTAGGAAAGGGAAACAGATAGTCGAGGAGTAGACAGTTGTGATTGAAAGCGAGTGCAGAATAATAAGCTAGTACCAGGCAAGTGTTCTGAACTTTCTCGAGATATATTGTAGTTGATTGGTAGACCTGTTTTATATTGCAAGTGCTTTGATGCACTGAAACCAAAACCCTAATTCCAGTTATTGATCTTGAGCCTTAAACCTGATTCTTTCTAGACCATTGATTGTTGTACACCCAAATACGAACCTCAAATATACGATACTCCTCCACAAATACATACAAACTAAATATCAAACACTGAACCAGATTGCTTATAGACTCAAACCATTTTATCTTATGCTTTGAAAGACCAAATCCTGGAAACCTTGAAACATTGATTCCTTTGTTATCCAATTCTTTCATTACCCAACAGCCAAGCTTTGAAAATGCCATATTGATCCTTATGAAGATTGAAACCATTTCATTATCGAACACCAAGTGTTGTTTATGATTCTGTTTATTGCTTTACATTATTTATTCTATTATTATGTTAGAATTGGATTTTTTTTTATAAAATTGTGGACCAGATTCGTGGTCAGACCATATAATGGTCAAGTTAGGCCAATGTGTGCCTTGGATCCAGTAGTTAGAGCAGTGCTGTGTGCTTTGCTCGGGTTTAGTGCGTGACTGATCAGCAACTTAACCTTGGTTTTTAAAATGAAAATATAATATCCAATTCTAAATCATAATCCATTGTTCACTTGATATCATAACCATTTTCACCTAATGATCATTATTCTCAGTTTTGTCATTATGACTTGCTGAGCTAGTTAGCTCATTTGTGCGATGTTGTTTATGTTCTTTTCCAGTTAAGAAGGAACCAGTTGGTACCGAGGATCCCCAGTCCAGCGCGAGAGCTAGGGGTTCAGGTTGATCGAGTTAAGCTAGTAGGCTTTTTTTGGGATAGTTTAAGTTTGTAAAAGTTTGTAATAATGTTTAATACTCAGTTCTGAGTGTGAATAGTTGGGATTTGAATGATTTGTAATATAAGTGTGTATTTGGCTTGTGTGCATACTTTAACCTATTGCGGTCCGTGGTAGTTGGTAAGTAGGGTCACTGCATATTATTATTTTATTATTGTTATAAGCAGGTTATAAATAAGGTGTGTGTGTATGGACCCCAAACTTCTAACCCGGGTTTGGAGGGCGCCACAGATTTGGTATCAAAGCTACAGGTTATAAGTCACTGACACAAGCCTAGTTTGACGGGAAAGGGTAGAGGGTTAGGATTAGAAGTAAGGAATAGAAAGATAGAACGTCGAGAGGTTGAGTGATACGGTATAACAGGTACTAGAATAATTCGCGTCATGGTTCGAGATTCTTATATTACGATATGATTTCAGATAGCAGCGATGGACGACTCTTTCATCCCCGTATCAGCTGATCACTCAGAGCCTTCAGTTGGAGGACCGTCTTCAGATCCATGTCCTGTTGTTCCACCAGTGTTGGCTATTCTACCTCCACCTGTGTTGCAGCCCGTACCATTGCAGGATATTCCACCCTCAGGCATGAGGCCACCTATCAGAGGACCCCCACCAGCTGATTCAGATTCCACTGGGCATTCAGTTGCGAGTGCCCCATTCCAGTCTACATTGCCCCCAGTTCCTTACTACCGGTATGAGGCTCTTCTATTGGAGCGTGATTCCTTGTTGGCCCAGATCCGAGAGTTATAGCATATTATTAGGACTACAGATGTTGATTATGGTATGAGGGAGCTTCGAGAGGAGATTCATGTGACACGGAGGGTTCTTGAGGCTAGGCTACATGGAGCTACACTACCTGGCAGAGGCCCTGATGCACTGATGGGATGGGCTACTGAGGTGATGGAGGACTTTGAGAGGCTGGGAGGACCAGAGTTTCCTTGGAGTTAAGTCAGAGATCCGGAGATGGAGATGCTGAGCAGTGTTGTTATGGTTGTGTAGTATGTACAGTACTGTGTAGTGTGTATCAGTAGACTTTTGGGTTGTATTTATAGACTAGCTATGCTGACTAGTGAGTAGGTTGTTGTACCCTTTTGCTTTTACTTCCGAAGCATCTTTACGCTTATACTACCCAAAACTTTTGATCTATATATATCAGTACCTTTTTCCTTTCCAGCATTATCATTTACTTTACTGCACCTGTTTTACTTTACCTTACTTATTGCACCAGTTATACCCCTGTGATACCATGTACCCTATTCCCTTAACTGTTTATATTCTGTAAAGAAGCATGCAATTTACTTAGTTCAATTGTTACAACTGTTTTCAAAAAGAGATATTTCTATTTTACAAAACTTTTATTTTATGCAAAGAATTTGATTTAAAAGCTAAATAAGTTGTTTGATTCTTTACAGAAAATGCCTCCCAGAAGAAATACCCGCACCAATACCCAGAATGAAGAAACCAACAACAACAACAACAATAATAACAACCAAGATGATACAAACCAGAATGCAAACCCAGGACCCATAGACCCAGCAATAGCCCAGATTCTCCAAATCTTGGCCCAACAAACAGTTCACCTGGCACAACAACAACAAAGACAGATCAATCCCCAGGTAACTTTCAAAACTTTTCAGGCAGTAAACCCACCAAAATTCAAGGGTTCCTTAGAGCCGATTGAAGCAAATGTTTGGGGAGATAGAGAAGGCATTTGCCTTAGTGAAAGTAAAGGAAGAACAGAAGGTTGAGTTTGCAAGTTACTATTTGAAGAATGAGGCCACCTATTGGTGGGAGATGGTGAAGACGTTGGAAGGTACATATCTTATTACTTGGGAGAGGTTTAAGGAATTATTTTTAGAAAAGTATTTCCCTCAGTTTGTCCAGTATCAGATGGAGTTGAAGTTTTTAGAGCTAAAGCAAAGAAATATGTCGGTGGCAGATTATGAGAGTAAGTTTGAGGAATTGTCAAGGTATGTGTCGTCGTATGTGGATACTGACAAGAAGAAGACTAAGAGATTCCAGCAAGGTTTGAAGCCATGGATTAGAGGGAAGGTAGCCATTTTTGAATTGGATAACTATGCAGGAGTTGTACAGAAGGCTATGATTGCAGAGACAGAGAGTGAGATGTCACAAAAGGAGAAAGAAAGCAAGAAAAGGAAATTTGAAGGGAATGAAGGTCAGTCACAACCAGGGAAGTTTCCAAATTTTAAGAAGGGCAAGTTTCAGCCAGGGAGAAATTTTAATTTCAAGAGACAAAATGCAGACGACGGAGGCCAGGGCAACCGTCCAGTTAATGCGTATCAGCCGAATCAGTTGAGGTTAAATTTTCCAGATTGTCAGGTATGTGGAAAGAAATATGGAGGAGTTTGTAACAAGTTGAATGTGGTGTGTTTCAAGTGCAACCAGAAAGGGAACTATTCAAGGGAGTGCCGAAATCAGCCAACAAAAGAACCAGCAAATAAGGATCAGCCTATCCGGAATCCAGCAGTGAAGGTTCCAGCCATTGGATTTACGTGCTTTAAATGTGGGAAGCCAGGACATATAGCAAGAGATTGCAAGACACCAGCCCCAGTCAGTAATGTATTGAGAATTATGGGATCTACCCCAGGAGTGAATGAGGCTCCAAGGGCTAGAGTTTTTGATATGTACGTGAAGGATGCTATCCAGGATACGGATGTCGTGACATGTACGCTTAATGTGAATTTGTTATGTGCCAAAGTGTTAATAGATTCGGGAGTAACTCGATCATTTGTTTCACAAGATTTTGTTAGTAAGTTAAATCGTCCAGTTGAGTGTTTAAATGAAATAATGACTGTGGAATTAGAAAATCAGGAATGTGTATCTATTAATCAAGTTTGTGGGAATTGTGAGATTGAGATTTCTAGTAATAAATTTTGTGTAGATTTGATACCATTTAAGTTAGGAGAATTTGACGTTATCTTAGGAATTGATTGGTTATCTAAGCACGATGCCCATATAGATTGTCGAAATAAGAAGGTAATGGTGAAGACGCCAGACGAGAGGATAGTAACGTTCAAGGGCCAGAAGCAAATAAAGAAGTTCTTAACGATGATTCAAGCCAAGAAGTTACTACGGCAAGGATGCGAGCATTTCATGGCATACGTGATTGACAGAATTCAGGAGCCAGCAAAACTTGAAGATATTCCAGTAGTGAATGAATTTCCAGACGTGTTTCCGGATGAGTTACCGGGACTTCCTCCAGACAGAGAAATTGAGTTTGCAATCGACTTAGCACCTGGAACAGAACCAGTATCCAAGGCCCCGTAAGAATGGCGCTCGTTAAAATGAAGGAGCTAGAGAAGCAATTGCAAGAATTATTAGAGAAAGGAGTAATCAGACCCAGTGTATCCCCGTGGGGTGTACCGGTTTTGTTTGTCAAAAAGAAGGATGGAAGCATGAGACTGTGCATTGACTATAGGGAGCTCAACAAGCTTACAATCAAGAACAAGTATCCGTTACCCAGAATTGACGATCTGTTTGACCAATTGAAGGGAGCCAAGTACTTCTCCAAGATTGATTTAAGATCGGGATATCATCAACTGAAGATTAAGCCAGAAGATATACCAAAAACAGCTTTTCGAATAAGGTATGGATATTATGAATTTTTAGTGATGTCTTTTGGATTGACCAATGCCCCGACGGCGTTTATGGACTTGATGAACAAAATTTTCAAAGAATACTTGGATAAGTTTGTTATTGTGTTTATAGACGATATTTTGATTTATTCAAAGACGGAAGATGATCATGCGGAACATTTGAGAACAACTTTAGAGATTTTAAGGAGAAAGAAGTTATATGCTAAATTCTCGAAATGTGAATTTTGGTTACAGGAAGTTCAGTTCTTAGGACACATAATCAGTAATGAAGGGATCAAGGTGGACCCAGCAAAGATTGAGGCAATTACAAATTGGGAAAGACCGAGAACACCAACAGAGGTAAGAAGTTTCTTGGGATTAGCGGGATATTATCATCGATTCGTTCAAAATTTCTCAAGGATTGCAACACCATTGACAAGGCTTACACGGAAGAATGAAAAATTTATATGGAACGATAAATGCGAAGAAAGTTTTCAAGAATGGAAGCGAAGATTAATCACGGCACCTGTTTTGTCACTTCCACACGATCAAGGTAATTTCATAATTTATAGCGATGCTTCTCATAAAGGACTCGGATGTGTTCTGATGCAGCACGATAAAATGATTGCGTACGCGTCAAGGCAATTGAAGCCACACAAACAAAAATACCCCACTCATGATTTGGAACTAGCAGCCATAGTTTTCGCTTTGAAGATTTGGAGACATTATCTGTATGGAGAAAAGTGCGAGATTTACACGGATCACAAAAGCTTGAAGTACATATTCACTTAGAAGGAGCTTAATATGAGGCAAAAGAGATGGTTAAAATTGATCAAGGATTACGAATGCACGATTAATTATCATCCCGGTAAAGCGAACGTTGTAGCAGACGCGTTGAGTCGGAAGGAAAAGTTAAATATGTTATCAGTACCCGAAGAAATATATAAGGAATTTCAGAAACTGGAATGGGAAATTAGAGTTTGCAAGCCTGATGAAGCAAAAGTGTATAGTATGACTTTCTAGCCAGAGTTGTTAGTGAAGATAAAAAAATGTCAGGAAGAAGTAATGGATCAAGATATAAATTGTTTGGTAGGTGAAGAATTGTGTAAGCAAAAGGACGATCAAGGTATTCTTAGGTTTTCTTCTAGAATTTGGATTCCACCGGTGACGGAGCTGAAGAATGAAATTTTACGGGAAACTCATAAATCGAGGTATTCAATCCATCCAGGGAGCACCAAGATGTACAGAGATTTAAAAGAAATTTATTGGTGGCCAGATATGAAGAGGGAAATTGCGGAATGGGTTAGCAAATATTATACATGTCAGAGAGTTAAAGCAGAGCATCAAAGACCCAGTGGATTGCTACAGCCATTGGAGATTCCAGAATGGAAATGGGAACATATTACCATGGATTTCATAGTTGGATTACCAAGGACAAGGGATAATCACGATGCCATTTGGGTTATAGTGGATAGACTTACCAAGTCAGCTCATTTTCTGCCTATAAATGAAGGATTTTCGCTCGATAAGTTAGTCCATATGTACCTGAAGGAAATTGTAGTTCGTGATGGAGTTCTTGTGTCTATTATATCTGATCGAGATCCAAGATTTAATTCAAGATTTTGGAAAAGTTTTCAAGAATGTTTTGGAACAAGACTGAATATGAGTACGGCTTACCACCCACAGACGGACGGCCAGAGTGAAAGAACGATCCAGACGATTGAAGATATGTTACGTGTTTGTGCTATTGATTTCAAAGGAAGTTGGGACGGGCATTTACCTCTGGTAGAATTTGCTTACAACAACAGTTATCACGCCAGTATTGGGATGCCACCCTATGAAGCCCTTTATGGACGCAAATGCAGATCTCTAGTATATTGGGACGAAGTGGGAGAACGCAAAATACTTGGACCTGAATTAGTACAGCAAACGAAGAAAGTTGTTGAAGTTATCCAGAAGAGATTGATAGCAACACAAGATCGTCAAAGAAAGTATGCAGATCAATCAAGGAAAGATATGGAATTCGAAGAAGGAAGCTTGGTATTACTGAAAGTATCACCGTGGAAGGGATTGACGAGGTTTGGAAAGAAAGGAAAGATGAGCCCAATATATGTTGGACCTTTTGAGATTCTAAAGCACGTTGGCAAAGTAGCTTACGAGTTGGCGTTACCTCCGCACATAGAGCACATTCACAATTTTTTTCACGTATCGATGCTTAAGAAGTATAATCCAGACTCCAAGCATGTAATAAGATATGAGCCAATAGAGCTTCAGGCAGATTTGTCATATGTAGAGAATCCAATAAAGATTCTAGAGGAAAGAGAGAAAGTATTAAGAAATAAAGTGGTAAAGTTAGTAAGAGTATTGTGGAGAAACCCAAAGGTTGAAGAGTCAACCTGAGAGTTAGAAAGCGATATGAAAGAAAAGTACCCTCATTTATTTTCTTAGGAGATTCTGAGGACATAATCCTTTTAAGTGGGGAAGGATGTAATATCCGGGATATATCGTGTAATTATTTTTGTTAATAAATAATTATTATATGTGTTCAATATCTATTCTGTGAATTATTTGTTAAGTGTTAAATGTGTTTGGATGTTTAAAAATAATATTAATTGCGTATTTTAATTTTTATATGTCCAAAATAAAATATAGATAATTTTCATATCTTCCTATTTATTTTTATGATGATTTATGATTTTATAGGAAATATATGGATTTTATAAAATCTTTTTCCGAGCATTTAAAAACTATTTTATACAAACGGGAACCAACCGGCGTCATCCGTTTTTACGTTTTTATAACCCGAAACTCTTCCGGGAACTCCTTCATAACCTAATTGTAATATTCCGAGCATTTTCCATGTTTTGACTTTTTCGATCCGACGTACGGTTTGTCCTGCGCGGGTCCCAGGGCAACATTTTCGATACATTATTCATTTCGGTAAATCGATAAAACTCGTATTTTCGATAAACGGGATCTTTTTATTAAACTATCATAATTATCACCTCGTAATACGTGTAACCAGACGCTGAGACCAAGACCGCAGTACAAATTGTACTGATTTGGATATTTATCCCGAAAACCGGTACCGTTTGGATCCGTTTTTATAAATAAATGTACCATTTTATACCCGGAATGATCCAACGGGATACTAATTTTCCGTAATTATAAATAGCCTTTTACCGTATTTTATTCCGTATCAAAATCATTTGCAGTCAGCTAAATATATAATTTTCCAGAGAAAAACCCTCAATTCATAAAACCTTCTGAGAATCAAACTACAATTTCAAGGTGTTATTGAAATCAGTTGGGAAAGTTGGAGTAACCAAATCGAAGGTCTCGAGGAGTAATATCAGATTCTGTGTTCCATATCACTGTAGAAATTAAGGTTTATTTTCTGAAAATTTATTTATTTTCGAATTATTTTTATTAAAAATATGTATTTTTGTTCGAATGATTGTTTGAATGATTTGATGATTGCATGTTGTAGAGCTTGTTTTCCTGATGATTTTCATATGTCATACGTCTGATTTGGAGTTCAATAACGTGTTCAAAATTGAGTTTAATTTTCGAATTTTGAAATTAGGGTTTATAACCCGTATAATGTTTTCAATTGAAATTTGGGGCTATTTGATTTAGGGGTTATTAGCTGTTGATTTATAGTGGGTTGTGTTCCTTATGAAATTTTCAATCGATTGGTATATAGCTCGTTAACAAAGGATGCCTGAATCGAAGGGAGTTGTATTTTGAAGTTTTCGTCGGTTCGCCGGAAACCGACGATGTTCTTGGCCATTTTCCGGCCAGGACAGGGATGATTGATGTGATTTGATTGCATGGTTGTGTTCCTTGTGAAGTGTAGATGTGATCTGGAGGTGATGGTGGTGTGAGGATGCCGGAGACGAGTTCTCCGGCGAACCCCGACTGTTTTCCGGCGAGGGCTGGAAAAATTACAGTTTAGTACCTCAATTATTGGGGACGATGAAGTTTAGTCCCTGAAGTTTCCAGAGTTTACAAATTTTGGATTCATGTTTTAAAAAAATTCAAAAATCATATTTCCTATTTATTTTTATTATAAAAATTCATTTTTAATTTCTGAAAATTCCAAAAATTATTATTTTAATTCCAAAAATTATTTTTAATTCAAAAATAAATATGAATGAATTAATTAATTAATTTCAGTTAATTTTTAATTGATTAATTGGTCAATTAATTCGAAAATTAATTGATTAATTGATTTAATTAATTATTAATTGATTTTAATTAATTATTTAATTAGATTTAATTATTTAAAAATAATTTAAAAATTCCGAAAAATAGTTTCAAGCTTTAAAATATTATTTTAAATTGTTTTCAAGGCTCGATAATTATTATAAACTTGTTTTGAAGCCAGATTGGGCCAACCGAACCCTGTTTATTACTCCGAAATTGATCCAACGACCCGTTTTAATTCCGAAAAATGTTTAAAAAATCATTTTAAATACCCGAAAGCCTGTTTATGACCCGAGACTCCATTATAAATGATATATCATTGATTATTTGACGTGTTATGTGCTAAATATGACTTGTTGGTTAACCGTCGGTCTATATATTCGGTGTTTACTTCTTTATAGTATAACTTTCAATCCGTTAATCGGATTTGGGTAAAACGAAGGGTAGATTGAAGTATATGTCGAATAGAATCGTATGAGTTGAATATTGATAGATGCTTATGATATGTGAGCAGAAGAGGCAAGGCGTAGGAAAGGGAAACAGATAGTCGAGGAGTAGACAGTTGTGATTGAAACCGAGTGCAGAATAATAAGCTAGTACCAGGCAAGTGTTTTAAACTTTCTCGAGATATATTGTAGTTGATTGGTAGACCTGTTTTATATTGCAAGTGCTTTGATGCACTAAACCCAAAACCCTGATTCCAGTTATTGATCTTGAGCCGTAAACCTGATTCTTTCTAGACCATTGATTGTTATACACCCAAATACGAACCTCAAATATACGATACTCCTCCACAAATACATACAAACTAAATATCAAACACTGAACCAGATTGCTTACACACTCAAACCATTTTATCTTATGCTCTGAAAGACCAAATCCTTAAAACTTTGAAACATTGATTCCTTTGTTATCCAATTCTTTCATTACCCAACAGCCAAGCTTTGAAAATGCCGTATTGATCCTTATGAAGATTGAAACCATTTCATTATCGAACACCCAGTGTTGTTTATGATTCTATTTATTGCTTTACATTATTTATTCTATTATTATGTTAGAATTGGATTGTTTTTTTTATAAAATTGTGGACCAGATTCATGGTCAGACCATATAATGGTCAAGTGAGGCCAATGTGTGCATTGGATCCAGTAGTTAGAGCAGTGTTGTGTGCTTTACTCGGGGTTAGTGCGTGACTGATCAGCAGCCTAACCTTGGTTTTTAAAATGAAAATATAATATCCAATTCTAAATCATAATCCATTGTTCACTTGATATCATAACCATTTTCACCTGATGATCATTATTCTCAGTTTTGTCATTGTGACTTGCTGAGCTAGTTAGCTCATTTGTGCGATGTTGTTTATGTTCTTTTCCGGTTAAGAAGGAACCAGTTGGTACCGAGGATCCCCAGTCAAGCGCGAGAACTAGGGGTTCAGGTTGATCCAGTTAAGCTATTAGGCTTCTTTTGGGATAGGTTGAGTTTGTAAAAGTTTGTAATAATGTTTAATACTCAGTTCTGAGTTTGAATAATTGGGATTTGAACGATTAGTAATATAAGTGTGTGTTTGGCTTGAGTGCATACTTTAACCTGTTACGGTCCGTGGTAGTTGGTAAGTAGGGTCACTACATATTATTATTTTATTATTGTTATAAGCAGGTTATAAATAAGGTGTGTATGTGTGTGGACCGCAAACTTCTGACCCGGGTTTGGAGGGTGCCACAGTATACAACACATGATTAGGTGGCATCCCACTCGACTCTTCGTCATTCTGACAAAGTGTCTCAACATAACACTGTTTGTCCCAATCAGAAAGCAAAACTTGTGGGAAACAATTAAATTTGAAAGGAATGCAATATCCTCCTTTTCGATGTCATAGCAAAGAGTTTATTTAAGAATAGAAGTTCATACTTATTTAAGAATCAAAAAGGAATATACGCTGTAATATTGAAGACAAGAACGATACCATTGGTCACCATCCACATTTCATTTGTATTCATCTTTCGAGCTTGTTCGATCATATCCCAATTGCGTTATATAACAACTCTAGAAGGTACACTGAAATGCCTTCACAAATTAAGCATTATGGTAGATTCTTACTTGCTAAGTCTTGCGTCTTTAACATAACACCTACACGTATAATACTTTAACAATTCGATCGTAATGGCATTCCTACCAGATAACTTCGAGTTTCCTTATTTTAATTTAGAATAACCATGAATCATTCAACATAACGATCCTTTTATTAATAATATTCTTCTTTTAGAAAAGTCTGGAAATCTTCCCAATCTCCTTCGATCACGCCCAGGCTCTTCTTAAATCGATGAATTCTTTAAATTTTAATGGTCTCTGCAACTTGATGAATAATCACTCCGTACGCGGATTCTGTTATTAACCTTATCAAACAACATTTACACCTTACCGTTAGGAATAATCACCTTCTTCATAATCACGGGTTAGTTGGTTCTTTGAATTAACAATACTAAGTCTGGAGTAAGTATCCTTCCAGGAAATCCGGGTTTTTAACAAACAAGAAACTCAAGTAGTAACTTGACAACCAAGGTTTAAAACTTATTTTATTCAAAAAGGCTTTTAAAAATTCTGTAAGGAAAAAATCTTTTTTGAAAACTTGTTAAAAATTTTGAAAATCACAAATCTGGTTGTCCTTACTATATGAGTTGGTTGTTGTCCTTCCGACCTATAACAAGGTACCAAATTAAAAAAACAATCACATAAAGGTCCGTTCACTTCAATCTACCTTTTCTCCTTCATCGTGTCCATTTACCTTCCTTAATCGACGAAACTTCAATTATCATTGAATATTATCTTATTCGTAGCTTCACATCAAGGCTTCCATACTGGTAATACTCCCATTATCAACTTTGCAATCGTTAAGTGGAACAGACTATCCAATAGTCAACGAGTCTATTTCATAGAACCAAAATTTGCTCATATCACATCACATCACTACTTTACATATCGCATTTATCATAACACCATCATTTAATTCTATAAATATTCTAGATTTATACTTTTCTCTCTAACCTTTTCAAAATTCATCTAATCCATCCCACAACTAATCACGGGTGGCCTGGTCACTAATGGTTTCTTTTAATCTGGTAGAAGCTATCCTCCGGAACACTTGAATCTTTTTTCTACACTTCTTCTCACCTTTATTATATCTCATGCATTAACCCTTTACTGTAGCTATCGATTCCATCTTCGTAAATACTATTGCTCTATAAGATAGGTTTTAAACTGAGGGCATAAAACATGATATAGGGTAAACTGAAGAGATACACTCACAGCCGAATGCCCAGTAAAACAAGAATAAACAGATGGAGGTTCTTAAATAAGTAGTCTCGTATCAAGAGGTGGTAAAATAGCGTTAAATAACTTGAAAAAGTGCAACTGTCATAACAGAAGGTAGTACCTTTAATACTGATGGAGGAACAAGGTGCAAATTAAATCTGGGAGAAGATGACGATCCTCGAACGGAAAGCTCCAAACGATCAGATGATGCAGGGAAATCAGGATCTGCCATTATCGTTGTCTGGAAATCACGTCGCAATGTTAAGAATCCCGAATCATAATACGAACCGTGCCAGAGACCTACTATACAATCGCACTCAACCTCACAACGTCTTATCTTTCTATTTCCTATTCCTAATCCTAACCCTCTACCCAATCCCGACAATCTAGGCTTGTTTCCGTGACTTATAACCTGTAGCTCTGATACCAACCTGTGGCGCCCTCCAAACCCGGGTCAGAAGTTTGGGGTCCACAACACATACACAATATGTAAACCTATATACGAAATACTCTTTGCAATGACCCTGCTTTACACAACCACGGATCGCAACAGGTAAAAGTATGAAAATAAGCCACAACCTTAACTGTTATTACAACGTACCAAATCCCAACTAATTTAACTTACAACTGATAATGAAATTATTCTTACAATCTTATTATCTCACTACCATATGAAGCTTCTGCTAGCTCACACTTTGGACTGAGGAACTTCACTATCATCTATATTCTTTTTAACTGTAAAATATATAAAAAGATTTTCAAGAGTGAGCTAACTAGCTCAGCAAGTCACAATAACAATAACTGAGGCTAAATAATGATCAAACGAGATGATTCAAAGGAATCAAGTTTCTTGTTAAACAATCAATAGAATTGGATATTCATTTTAAGTTTTTAAAACCAAGGTTAGGCTGCTGATCAGTCACGCACTAACCCCGAGCAAAGCACACAGCACTGGTCTAACTACTGGATCCAAGGAACACATTGGCCTAACTTGACCATTGATATGGTCTGACCACGAATCTGGTCCACATATAGAAAACTATCCAATTCTAAAGCAGTTCAATATGATAAACAATATAATTCAATAAAACTGGATCATAATCAATAACAATAAAACATTTGTATAAGAGCATGGTGAAAATTCATGGGTACAAAAAGGGTATGTCAAAGTATATAAAAGAAATGGCCTCCAGCCTGTAGGATAATTGGGTATTAGATGAACAATATTTTTACAAGGTTTTAGTACTTTGATGTCATAAGGTATGGTTGAGTATAAAAGTATATGTTTGTTTAAACAATTATGTTTCAGTGTTTGGTATATGATGGATATATATTTGGGGAGCAGTATTGTGTTTGTGTGGTTTAGTATTTGGTAAATCAACAAGAATTGGTTCACAAAGAATAAGGCTTACGGCTCAAAGATCAAATGATGTGGCTCAGGTTCAAGGCTGAAGGATTCCAAAGTACTTTTAATATAAAACAAAGCTATTTTGAATACTTAAAAATATGCCATGAGAGAATTTAGAAATATTTGCATTATATCTCGAAAAAGGTTTAAATGTACTTGTCTTACAGGGCTTTACAACTATTACTCATCAACTCTGAGCCGACTCTGCCACTCAGGCTTTATTGTCTATCCACTAGATCACTCTGGATTCGACCTCAACACTTAAGTCCTTTGATTGGAACCTTACTGAGCTTTTCGACTGACCATCAACTATCCTTCGTCCAATGCCAATTCTCGGGCATTCCGACTAGAACCTACAAGGTCGAAACATCCTAACTTAAACATTCAATTATGCTTGACATATCCTCGCTAACAATCTACCAATGTGTTAACAAAACCCGACTCGTAACACATACATTATTGCAATACAGGCATCAGTTAGGATTCATGTCCTCAAAATCAATTCGGTGTTCACTTTCAGAAAATGCGTATACTCGTCATTGTATGAAATTAGGGTTATTGGGTTTTGGCAAAACTTTCACTACAACATATAATCAGGTTTTGTATAAAACATACATATATGTATTTACTTATACTCGCTTGACGTCCCGATAATCCTCGGATACGCTCACGTATTTCTGTAGTTCGATTTTCCGGAAATCGGACAGCGTCCCCTTTGTTTATCGGACTACCCGTCGAAACAACATCGACGTCAAATCAATCACAACAAGATCCAAACCAACTACAATCCAATTTTCACAATTCCATAACCATTCCCATCCGAAACTAATTACACGACTCATTTTATTTATTTTATAAAAATTAGGACTCAGAATAAATTCATCACCGTCCACCGTCGACTCGCCGAAGCTCATCGTCGATGGCAGCAAAATTCGTGGGTTTTCATTTATAATGAACATCCTACACGAATCCCACCGATTATATCCATACTTTCTCGTAACAAATATATGTTATTTTCATGAAACCAATCAATTAAGCACCTGCAGAATTAGATAAAATAATTAAAATCCCGAAATGAACATGGCAACACGCGCGTATACACGCGCCAAACACAGGCCAACCATCGTGGCTGGAAGAACACAGAAGCAGGCGGCAAAACACCACCACAACACTGACAATCGCAACTGACAAACACACACACGCAATAGCACACACAAATACGCACATATACATACGTATATATATTCACCGAACCAAAATCACCAGGAACAAACGGCAATTACCGAAAAATCGGCCGGAAAAGACAGCCGCGACCAGGAGAAGAAAACGGAGAAAAGAGCGGAAAAAGAAAGGAAGAACAGGGAATATAACGAGGAAGAGAGACTGAGACGAGTAAGAGAGATTGAGACGATACAGAGGAGAAAGAGATGATGTTTTGGGGGAGTTAATCTACAGCCCGCACGTGTCCTTTAAATGGATACGTGTTAACATCTTTTATTAGATGTTAACACGTCTCCCTGAATACCTGGGGACCCGATAATCACCCCGAATTCTGAAATTAGCGAACCGAGTCATTTTTTTAAAACAAATTCGATAAATTACAATAATAATCTTAAAATGCTAGAAATATCCCGGAGTAAATGAAAACAAATTTTTTGTAATTTTAACACAATTTCTGGGATGCCACTTATACCCGCTTTTATCAATAAAATGAAACAACGCGCGGGTAAAAATTAATCCTAAAATTACCAAAATAATTTTAAAATTCTCAAAATAATACGAACTTAATAAAATATAAGTTTCATGATTTTTGAAGATTTTCATAATTAAATA
Organism: Apium graveolens; assembly: GCF_009905375.1. Lineage (NCBI taxonomy): Eukaryota > Viridiplantae > Streptophyta > Magnoliopsida > Apiales > Apiaceae > Apium > Apium graveolens. The sequence continues at coordinate 147,912,950 of NC_133654.1, read as the reverse complement.
TGGATTTTACCATTGAACACACTCAGAAAATCATTTATAAATAAATAATTAATGAAATATTAATTTCTCAATTTTATAAAATCCTATAAATAATTAATGTAATTATAAAATCATAAAAATAATTTTAGAGGCACTTGAAATATTTATACAAATAAATTTGCATTAATTTCACTTTAAAAGTGAAACAATTCAATAAAATTCCTTAATTAATCACGCGGACAACCCGATACATCATAAATCACACCTAGATAATAATCAAACAACACATAGCGGTCAAAACCAATACATATATTTTATTTAATAATTTCCATAATAATCACATATTTAAATAATTCAAAAATACACGAGTCGTTATAGCCCAAATCGTCCAGAGGCCCAACAAATCGATCTTCTATTCGAATCAGGATTTCTAGAAAATGACTTGGCACGACTGCCCTGTGATCCGGCGCGCCCGCGTTGAGTTTGGCGAGGTCGCTCCCAAGTGTTGCGCGGCCGCGCTGAGCTACTAGAAAAATTTTTTCTTTTCTTTATTTCTTGCCTTCTCTTGTTGGTTTCTTCGCGCAAACATCCAAGGCTTCATCCTCCCACTCTATCAAGCATAAAACATGCAATTCCAAACTATCTTCCGGTTATGCCCTCAAATGCAAAAACATTACAAAACACATCAAATACACAAATAGCTTGAGTATAAAACACCAATTCGATCCTTTATGAAGCGTTATAAGTGGATATAAATGCCACTTAACACACCCCCAAACTTGGATCGATGCTTGTCCTCAAGCATAACAAACTCAAAAACAAGAATTAAAAATGCATGAATGCAACTACATGAATGCAATGATCCCCTAATAATAACTAAACCAATCAACAAGCAACATCTCAATGGATGCAATTATTCATACAAGTTCAATCAAATCCCACAGATCAACTCACAAGCTAGAAATGTGCGTGTGTGCAATTGCTTAAATGAAGTACTCTCGACACTAGATCAACAACCATGACTCACTACTCATCAAGGCAATCTCAAGGTTATAAACAGAATAAACGATAAACTCAAAATGACTGACAACACTTCAATTTTTTTTATCGGAGTTATACATAGTTCCATTTATTGATAACACATAATAACACATATATGCTTATTTGATCGTGCAATGAGTGAGGTCCACAAAAGACTTATGCAATAATACCCATGTAGCGAGCGTTAGGTTAGTGGATCCCAGACTATAAAAGCCATAGGTCATTAGGCACAAAGTCCCCTAGAACTTAATTACTCGAGTATTAAAGAGCCCACTCATGATCAGTTATGCATAGCACATATTTTTTTTCTTTTTTTCTTTTTTTCTTTTTTTTTCTTTTTCTTTTTTTTCGATTTCTTAACAAGTGCGTTTCGCTCCATCTCGCTCAACCCTAGATTACTCATATAAATATGAGCTGGCTACTAGCCATTTAACACCTAGCCACAACTAGCATTGAAATCCAATATTTTTCTCCAATATTTTTTTTAAAATCCATGTTATTTCTCCACTAAGAGAATATCGTTCATTCTAGACATAAACATGTGATTAAACCTCGACAAACAAACAAACCATGATCATAATCTAGAACTCAAGCAACCTATAAGACTTAGTGAAATTTTCTTGCTTCTAGCATGCAAATCAATTCAACAGGACTTAACAATCCTAAATACGACATCATTACACTCGCATCAATATCACAAATCAATCGGCAAATTAACCTAAGGGATAATGTTATAATGCACATGCAACTATATACAACATACTAACATGATAAAAAATATGCAAAACAAAAATAAAAACAAAAACTACATGACAAATATGCAAACTATATGAACTAAACTATCATGAACATGCATCTATATGGACTCACACACAAATATTCCTTAAACTATCACCCCCCAAACTTAAAATTTTCACTGTCCTCAGTGAAGGTAATAGTAAGGAACAAGGCATACCTAATCAGAAAAAGAACCATCATCACCCTTTGAGGGTGGAGTGTCAGGAGGCGGGTACATAGCATCCTCACCAAAAAAATAACTGTTAACTCCTGTTTCCCTAAAAGCTGTCCCCAACGCAAGGGTGAGATCATGTGCAAACCGACTATGCGACATATACATCGCATCCATCGGCCTCGATAAATGCCTATACAACACCGAACCCAAACCAGCACTATCCTCAGCCTCTCGCTGCTGCTGCAAAGAACTGGGCTCACCAAGTTGATGCCTCCAAGTTGCTCTGCTCGCATGGGCTGACCCACCAGCATATGTCTGATCAGCTAGTTGTCCACCCGACAAGTGATCATATATGTAACTGAGCCCCTTCTCATCCGCCTTTCCACCAAATAACTTCTGCATACTTAAAAGTGTGGAACTGTCAATGGGTGCGCTCGACAACTGAAGCTGCTCATGCGCGGGCCAATGAACTCCGACCGCCACACAAAGCTTCGTGACAATCGACGCATAGGGAATAGAACCCTTAGTGTTGCCACGTAAAAACCTCAAGAACCCTGATGAATCAAAGAATCGAGATCCATATAATCTCCCTGTAAGATCCCCGACAACAACCTCGCATGCTCCACAGTAACATCATGCACATGAGATGAAGGCATAATGTTTGCACAAATAAAAGTGTTCCAAGCACGTACAAACCTGTTCATGCATGAAGCGGAGAATTTGGCATAATCGGTCGATCCCCTCTTGAACTTCCAATGTGTCTTCAGGACACATAATGTAGCCATAATAAGATCCAAATCAAAATCATCCCCCATCTTAGCATTCCAATCCTCCTGAGTTGGCTGTCTCTCGGGCTGGTTGATCTTCCTACAAATCGCCTTCGTGGTGTAATCCATTGTAAACCCCCACCACCGAGTACCCATTCTGCTCCACCTTCGCGTTTGCATAGAACTCGTTAACAACACTCATAGGCACAGCCGCAGGTGCCTCACAAAAAGAAACTTAACCCATCTCCAGAATCATCTCAAAGAGCTTACCATCCTTGCCTGAGGGTAGAAAACCCCTCTCCTTCGCTATCGGATTCGACAACAGCCTATTATACTCCTCTTCAGCCTCCAGAGTCAGGAATCGAGGCCTGGAACCACCAATACTCAAAGAATTGGTAGTGGCGGGGGCAGTGCTGCTGTTATCTTGATGACGGGCTCTCTTGGATGCCATTGAGATTGATAAATTGAGAAAAGAGAAGTGTATAAGAGAGATTTAGGTTTGAGATTGAAAAATATGGTGAGGAATAGATGTGTATAAATGTATGTATATATAGGGAATAGGAATTAAAAGTGGGATATAATTATGGGATATTGGGGATAATGAGTTTAATTAGGAGAAGGAAATTTGGGGTAATGGGGGAGGGAAAATCGGCTAGGGATTTGATTGTGTATTGAATTTTTGTTTTTCTGTTTTTTCTTCTACAGGGGGTTAGCGCAGCCGCCCCACAAGGCAACGCGGGCGCGCCGTGTCTCAGGAATTCCAGCGTTGCCGCCCCGCTTCCCAGCGCGGGCGCGCCGTGCTACTGTAGTTTTAGGACGGCCACCCTGCTTTCTGGTGTAGGTGCGCCGTGCTACTGGAAAAAATTTCTGATTTTTTGATTTTTTTGAGTTTTCTTCGATTTTCTTCTTCCTTTCTGCTTATCTTACCTACTAATGTATAACAAGCTTGGGTTTCTTCCCAAGAATCGCTTGGTTTACATTGTTAGCTTGACGTAGATTTCCGAGATCAAGTAGCCAACAAAACGACACTAACCACTTCACGGTTTGCCGTATCCCCATAGTAATGCTTTAAATGCTGTCCATTTACCTTGAATGCTTGGCCTGGATCATTCTTAAAAATCTCCACCGTTCTATGTGAAAACACAGTTTTGACAACAAACGACCATGACCACCTCGACTTCAACTTTTCAGGAAAAAAATGGAGACGAGAGTTGAACAAAAGAACTTGTTTCCCCGGCACAAATGATTTGAGCACTAGACCCCTATCTTGCCACCTCTTGACTTTCTCCTTATACATTTTGTTATTTTCATACGCTTGAAGTCGAAACTCGTCGAGTTCATTCAATTGAAGCGTCCTTTTTCTTACCAGCTGATGTTAAATCAAGGTTCAGTTTCTTCAAAGCCCAATATCCCTTGTGCTCAAGCTCCACAGGAAAATGACATCCTTTACTATAAACCAGTTGAAACGGCGATATGCCTAGTGGAGTCTTGAATGCTGTTCGATATGCCCAAACAACTTCATCCAGCTTTAAAGACCAATCCTTTCTTGACGGATATACAACTTTCTCTAGAATATGTTTGATCTCTCTATTAGATACCTCAGCTTGACCATTAGTCTGAGGATGGTAGGCTATAGAAATGCGATCATTCACATTATATCTCTGCATCATTGCAGTGAACTTGCGATTGCAGAAATGTGATCCCTCGTCACTGATTATGACTCTTGGAGTTCCAAATCTTGTGAAGAAAATTGAGCACTACCTTCGCATCATTTTTCAGTCACACTTCAAAACAAACTGGTGTGCATCCTTAAACAATGTAGGCCAGAAGAATCCAACTTGAAGGATACGAGCTGTTGTCTTTTCTCTACCATACTGGCCTCCATAAACAGTCAAATGACAGTCTCGCAAGATTCCCCCCGTTTCACTGTACGGAATACATCTCCTGTTGATTTTGTCAGCTCCTTGCCGAAATAAAAATGACTCATCCCATATGTACCACTTTACTTCATGAAGAAACTTCTTCCTTTGAGCATATGTCAAGTCTGGAGGCATAACGTTGCTCACAAGGTAGTTCACAATGTCTGCAAACCACGGTTCTTCTGCTTGCACCCCAACAACTGTTCATCGAGAAAAGACTCATTTATAAATGACTTATCTTGTGAAGTTGTACCTGGATCTTCTAAATGAGAGAGATGATGATTCTTAGTACCTTTTCTATCCTTGATCTCCAACTCAAACTCCTAAAGTAAAAGAATCAATCTAGGCTTCGAGTCCTTTTTCGAGATGAGATAGCGAATAACAGTGTGATCACTGAAAACTGTCACCTTCGTCCCAAGAAAATAAGATCGAAACTTCTCAAAACCGTAGACAATGGCCAATAGTTCTTTCTCAGTAGTAGTGTAGTTCAGTTGAGCACCGTTGAGGGTCTTACTAGCATAGTAAACCACATGAAATATATTGTTCTTCCTTTGCCCAAAAACTACTTCAACTGCATAATTGTTGTGCAAAACATGCCTGTACCTTAACAAGACTAAGTCAAATTGACAACCCTAAGTAAGTTGTATTGTTATCTTAGTTTGTATTTGTTCTTGTAACATTTAAAGTCTGTAAAAATGTCAAAGAGCATACTGGAGAATTTTTGTTTAAACAGTATCAAGCCTAAGGATTCTATCTGGAAGAAGATCAAGAAGATCATGCCTCATAAAATTTTTAAAGAAGTTTGAAGTTGAATAAATCTGTTAGGATAAAAATACTCTAAGTCAAGATCTCTACAAGTCACAGATTTAGTGATATAGAGTAGTCACTCGAGAACTCCAAATGACTTATCGAGAAGTCAGGAAAGCTACTAGAGAACTAAGAGAGATATCGACAAGCCAATTGAAGACATGAAGTTTGGAGATATCAACAAGTCACTTCTTCCATAGAGAACTCAGAGTTATCGACAAGTCAACATTCATTGGAGAACTCTGAGTTATCAATAAGTCAAATTCCACTAGAGAACTCAGAAATATCGATAAGTCAAAATTCACTAGAGAACTCTAAGTTATCGACAAGTCAAAGTGAAGACATGAAGCTGAGAGATCTCGACAAGCCAAATTCTTTTATAGAGAACTCAGAGACCTCTACAAGTCAAATTTACTATGAAGTATTAGAGATCTCGATAAGTCAATGTACTTATCGAGATGTCAAGATCTCTATATGCATAACTGGAGATCTCGAGGTAAATTCTCAAAGTATAAATTGTAGACCAGTTCAAAACCCAAGATCTACAATTAACAAACAATCCAACCAGCTGGATTGACAAGTCTACAAAAAATAGCTTGAAGGATGTGCAAGATCAATGGTGAAGATTAACTGACAAAGGAAGATCAAAGTAAACACAGGGTGCTAAGATATGTTAAGCCAGAAATAGAAGATTCACTTTTCCTAAAATGGAAATGACAAGTGACAGTTTACTAAAGTTTAATAGCATGTCTTATTGTACACTGTGTAAACTAGTTGTTAACTAAATTATAAATTAAACACTGGTCCTTTATTAGATGTAACAATTAAGATAGAAAATCTTGTAATTCTCTCAAGAAGAAGCTAAGCTCTTTATCAACAAAGAGCCTAGAAATTTTGTAGCAAAACATTCTTAATTTTAATATAAAATTGAGTGAGTTTTGAAAGATCCGTGTTCTTTATTATTGCATGTTTAATTTCTGCATTAACACATTTCACTACAAGATTTGATTTACTTTGTTCAACCATAAAGAATTCAAGAAAAGCACAAAAACACCTAAAACACATTCATCCCCTTCTGTGTGTTATTCATTTCCTAAAAATAATGACTTGCATCGCACATCAATTCAAATGGCTCATTCCAATTAGGTGCAGTTATGAATGGTGCCGTGATCAAACTCTTCTTTAAGATTTCAAAAACAACTAGGCACTCGTCATCGAACATGAAAGGGATATCTTTCTCTAGCAGATTGCACAACGACTTCGAGATTTTATAGAAGTCCTTAATGAAATGCCGATAGAAACCCGCGTGACCAAGAAAACTACGAATTCCCTTAACAAAAATTGGTGGGGGAAGGTTTTCAATGACCCCCCACCTTGGCTTTGTCCACCTCAAGACCCTTACTAGAGACCTTGTGCCCAAGAATGATGCCCTGTCGCACCATAAAGTGACATTTCTCCCCATTGAGAACCAGATTGGTCTCAACGCACCTTTTCAGTAGACCTGGCAACGTTCTGTGTTGTGTACAAACGTTCCATGTACTTTCGTGTTTTTGTGTACCAAACATTAAACCCGAACCCGACCCGGATTTGGATTCGTGTACCAATTTGGTGACACTAACCCGACACTAATATATTCGTGTTTACCCGCTTTAGTATACTAAAGTACATAGATTATATAAGAAAAAAATTAAATATTAAAAAATGCAATAGATAATTAAATTGTCTTAAATAGTAAACAACAAAGTTCTGAATATAAAAGTATGAAACAAGTGAAAATATTTTTGCGTATAACAAATTACAAATTGTTCGACATTCAAAAGAAATTAAAATCATAAAGTCAACTACTTGATCTAAATTAAGTAATATGTATGGATCTATAAATTAGAAAGAGAAGAGTTTGGAAGTAGGATATAAGTATGTACAAGAGGAGCGGCCTCTTAAATTGGGGGGGAAATGAAAAGTAAAGGGACAAAAGCTAAAATCCTAAATGCTCACAGCTGCTCAACTAGTCAAATGACCAATAAAGTGTATTTTAGACTTTTAGTATTTACAAATTATAATTATATATATTATTTAGAATACGTAAAATTCATATTTTGTATGTAATATATATATATTATATTTAAAAAAAATTATTTATTTATTTATTCCGTGTACTTTCGTTCCGTGTCGTGTATCTATATCGGAAACCCAGACCCGACACTAATTATATCCGTATTTTTCCGTGTTCGTGTACTTTCGTGCTCGTGTACCAAATTTTCGAACTCAAACACTAATTATTCGTATCGTTTCATTTCGTGTTCACGTGTCGTATACCAGTATTGCCAGGTCTACTTTTCAGCACTAAATCAAGATTGTGAAAGCATTCATCATAAGAAGTTCCAAAGACAGAGAAGTCATCGATGAACACTTCTACATTATTTCCAATCATATCAGAGAAGATAGCCATCATGCATCTCTGAAATGTGGCTAGTGCACCATATAACCCAAAAGAAACTCTTCTGAAGGCAAAAGTACCAAAAGGACAAGTGAAGGTAGTCTTCTCTTGATCTTCGGGAGCAATGCAAATCAAATTATATCCAGAATAGCCATCCAAAAGACGGTAGTACTCATGCCCAGCCAACCAGTCAAGCATATGATCAATAAAAGGAAGAGGGAAGCGATCTTTCCTCGTGGCTTTGTTCAGCTTCCTGCAATCCATGCAAACTCTCCGCCCCGTGACTGTTCGAGTAGGAATAAGCTCATTATTTTCATTAGCAACCACAGTGATGCTTCCTTTCTTTAGCACACACTGAACTGGGCTCACTTTCAGGATGAAAACATGCGCTAATAATACACGCAATTATACGTGTTCGCAAGTAATATAGAATTCTTTCTAGTTCATTCCTCTTTTGGTTAACTTAACACTTATGCGCTTATGCAACAATGATATGGTTATTATTCAATGCTAAGACGAATAACAAATTGAGATTGTTTATAACTAAGGTACTAAACAACATGCAAATAACTAAGAGAATAAAGGGTTGATTTATTATATGAGACAAACATGGGATTCTAACTTTATTTAATATTTCATTCAAAGTCCTTTTGTTCTTAACCTTAGCATGCAATGGTGATGACAACTAATCAGATAACACGAAACTCATAAATGCCAACTTTCGTTGTACGAATAACATACTACCAGACATCCACAAAAGAGATAGAAGCTGAATAGAGACCAAGTATGTTGAGACCCTATATGTCTAAAGAATTTGATAACACAAATGTTTAATGTGCAAGTTATCTATCTTGATTACATAGGGCAAGTAAGATGGTTAAAATTACCTATGAATCATGCATTACAAATACATGAACCTATGCTAGCATGAAAAGTTCTAAATCTCTAAATTCACTGTCACTTTATTAGAGATCAACACGCTATCTTATATGTTAGCTACACATATAAGATGAATAAGCAAAACCAATACTAGGATATTATACAATCACCACACACTAAGATATCGAAACAAGATTAACTATTGAAATCCATAAATAAATCCGTTAGAACCCCATGATAATGATTAGTTTATAACCGAACTCATCATAACCGTGGGTTCCGATGAAAGCATGGTATAATAATCTAGATCTTTATAAAAACGAACAATAAACAAAGTACGTAATCTAGAGTACAGGTTCAATAAACAAGAAATGAGAATCCAAGATTACAACTTAAAACAAAGAATCACAAGAACAAACTAGATCTTCTTCGCCTTCGTTGAATTGTGTTATAGGTCTTCTTGTCGTCTTCTCCTTAAGCTCTGTTATGAGAAACGTGTTTAAGTTGTGATTATATAGCAGCCCAAGCAGATTAGAAGCCCATAAAATCAATTTTCTACTTGAAAAAGGATTCTGACATCCCGACAAGGCGCGGGCGCGCGCTTCATCAGCGTGGGCGCGCGCTTCATCAGCGTGGACGCGCTGTCTTTCTGGATCATCGATGCGGTCGCGCGCTACTATAGCAGGGCGTGCTGACCTTCTGGAAAAACTCCTTTTGCTTGTTTTTCTAGCTTGTTCGAGATGGCCTTTGCACGAGCGATCTTCACGACACCTTCCTAACACTATTTTCGTATCAAAGCAATGCTAAATCACCGTGATCCTTTAGTTATGCCTGAAATGCAAAACACTACAAAAACACATCAAAAACACAAATAACTTTAGTGCAAAACATCTATTCGAAGCTTTATGAAGCGTAATAAGTAGATATAAATTCCACTTAACATACCCCCAAACTTGAATCGATGCTTGTCCTCAAGCATAAACAGACTCAAAGAACAAGAAATAAAAATGCATGAATGCTACCTACATGAATGCAGTGACCCCAATAGAATAACTTAACCAACCAATAAGCAATATCTCAACAAATGCATTTATTCGCACAAGTTCAATCAAATCTCACAAATCAACTCACAAACCAGAAATGTGCGTGTGTGCAAATGCTTACAAGATATACTATCAAAACTACATAACACATATTTTTTTCTTCTTTTTTTTTTCTTTTTTTTTCAATTTCTGAACGAGTGCGTTTCGCTCCATCTCGCTCAACCCTAGACTACTCATATAAAATGAGTTGGCTACTAGCCATTTGACACCTAACCACAACTAGCATTGGAATCCTATGTTTTTCTCTAATTTTTTTAAACAACCATGTTATTTTACCATTAAGAGAATATCATACATTCTAACTATAAATATGTGATTAAACCTCAACAAACAAGCAAACCATGATCATGATCTAGCACGCAAGCAACCTATAAGACTTAGTGAAAAAATATTGATTTTAGCATGCAAATCAACTCGATAAGACTTAACATTCCAAAATACGACATCACCACACTTGCATCAATATCACAAATCTGTCGGCAAATTAACTAAGGGATCATGTTATAATGGAAATGCATGAACTATATGCAACATACTAATAACAAAATAAAATAAAAAAACTACATGATAAATATGCAACTATATGAAAACTATCATGAATATAAATATGCAACTATATACACTAAACTATTGTGAATATGCAAACTATATGGACTCACATAAACATATTCCTTAAACTATCACCCCCAAACTTAAAATTTTCACTGTCCTTAGTGAAGGTAATAGTAAGGAATCAGGGATACCTACTCGGAATCTGGATCATGACCCTCAACGGGTGGAATGTCAGGAGTTTCTGGAGGTGGATACACAAAGTCCTCACCAAAAACTGGCCACTGGATATCAACTCCTATGGCTCTGAATGCTGTCCCCAACGTCTGGGTGAGATCATGTACAAACCCGCTATGGATGTCATGCATCGCATCCATCCTCCTCACTAACGCCTATACAGTGATGAACCCAAACCAGCACTAACATCTTCTTCCTCCTACTACTGCTGGTGCTACTGCGATGAACCAGCCTTACCCAACTGAGCTCTCCAAGCTGCTCTACGGGCCTGTGAAGAACCACTAGCATATGTCTGATCAGCTGGCCTTCCACCTAGAAGATGGTCATAAGAATAACCAAGCCCCTTCGGATCAGGCTTCCCACCATACCACTCCTACATAGTCAACATCGTAATACTGTCGATAGGAGCACTAGGAAACTGAAGTTGCTCGTGTGCGGGCCAATGAACTCCAACCGTAATACAGAGCTTCGCCACAATCAATGCATAGGGTATAGAAACCGTAGTAATCCCATGAAGAAACCTCAAAATAACCTGATGGATCACCATACCGAGATCCACATAGTCTCCCTGAAGAATGCCCCACAACAATCATGCACGATCCATAGTAATATCATGCACGTGAGAAGATGGCATGATGTTGGCACAAATAAAAGAGTTCCATGCATGTGCAAACCTGTTCATGCACGAGGCTGGGAAAGTGGCATACTCGTTCGTGCCCCTCTTGAACTTCCAATGAGTCTCAGGCACACACAATGTAGCAATGATCAAATCCAAGTTAAAATCCTCCCCCATCTTTTCATTCCAATTATCCTGATCTGGCCTCCTCTTGGGATGCTCAATCACACCCTGAATCACCTCAACACTATACTCTACAGTCAACCCCCTCACCATGGAAAAACCGTTCTTCTCCGCCTTCGCATTCCCGTAGAACTCGCGAACCACACTCATGGGCACAGCAGTGGGTGCCTCGCAAAAAGCAACCCAACCCATCTCCAAGATCATCTCCAACAACTTACCATCATTCCCCGATGGCAGAAAACCTCGCTCCTTGGTTATGGGTTTCGAAAGTAGCCTTGTATACTCCGCCTCAGCCTCGAGAGTTGCAAAGCTTGGCCTCACAACCCCAGCACTCGAAGAATAGATGGTGGTGCTGCTTACTTGAGTTCTTTATCTTTTGGGTGCCATTGAGATTGAATAAGTTGAGAGAAAAGATAAGTGTTTAAGAGACATTATTTTTCAGAATTTTGAGAAGTGATGGAGAAGTTTGTGTATAAGTGTGTGTATATATAGGAATTTGGAAGAGAATTAGTTATGAAACAAAAGTGGGAATTGATTATAGGAATAATGAGAGTAATGGGTTGATTGAAATTGATTTGGAGAGGGAAAATATGAAAGTGGGAGAGTAAAATTCGGGTTTGAATTGATTTTGTATTAAACTCCCTGATTTTCTCTGTCTTTTGCTATTTTTTTCTACTATAGGGATACAGCGCGGCCGCCGCGCCTGACATCACGGGTGTGGCGTGTTCTTGGAAAACCAGCTCAGCCACCCCGCTTCTCAGCACGGGCGCACGCACCTTCTGAAGTTTCAGCGCGGCCGCCCCGCTTCTCAGCGCGCGCGCCGTTGTACTATAGTTGGCACTAAAATTTTTTCTTTTTCTAATTTTTTATGTTTTTCTCTTTGATTTCTTCTTCCTTTACCTACTAATGTATAACAAACTTGGGTTGTCTCCCAAGAAGCGCTTGCTTTACATCGTTAGCTTGACGTAGAATTCCCGAGATCAAGTTGCCAATAAAACGGCACTAACCACCTCAGGGTTTACCGTATCCCCATAGTAATGCTTCAATCACTGTCCATTTACTTTGAATGATTGGCCCAGATCATTCTCAAAAATCTCCACCGCTCCATGTGAAAACACACTTTTGACAACAAACGGCCCTGACCACCTCGACTTCAATTTTTCAGGAAAAAAACGAAGACGAGAGTTGAACAAGAGAACTTGTTGCCCCGACATAAATGATTTGAGCACTAGACCTCTATCGTGCCACTTATTGACTTTCTTCTTATACATTTTGTTCTCATACTCTTAAAGTCGAAACTCATCGAGTTCATTCAATTAAAGCATCCTCTTCTTACTAGCTGCATCCATATCAAGGTTCAACTTCTTCAAAGCCCAATACGCCTTGTGCTCTAGTTCCACAGGCAAATGACAACCTTTCCCATAAACCAGTTGACATGGTAACATGCCTGGAGGAGTCTTGTATGTTGTTCGGTACGCCCAAACAGCTTCATCCAGCTTCAAAGACCAATCTTTTCTCAATGGACACACAACTTTTTTTAAAATACGCTTGATCTCTCTGTTAGATACCTCAGCTTGACCATTCGTCTGAGGATGGTAGGTTGTACCAATGCGATGATTCACATTATTCCTTTGCATCATAGTAGTGACCTTGTGATTGCAGAAATGTGATCCCTCATCACTGATTATAACTCTTGAAGTCCCAAATCTTGTGAATATCTGCTTGTGAAGAAGATTAAGCACTACCTTCGCATCATTCGTCGGCAAAGCCTTGACTTCTACCCATTTTATGGCGCCCTCCAAACCCGGGTCAGAAGTTTGGGGTCCACAACATATATACAATATATAAACCTGTATATGAAATATTATTTGCAATGACCCTGCTTTACATAACCACGGATCGTAACAGGTTAAAGTATGAAAATAAGCCACAACCTTAACTTTTATTACAACGTACCAAATCCCAACTAATTTAATTTACAACTGATAATGAGATTACTCCTACTCCTACAATCTTATTATCTCACTACGGTGATAAGCTCATGCTAGCTCGATCCAACATAATCTGGAATCCTAGCTCGCACTTTGGACTGAAAAACTTCACTATCATCCATATCCTTCTTAACTGTAAAATATATAAAAAGATTCGCAAGAGTGAGCTAACTAGCTCAGCAAGTCATATTATCAATAACTGAGGTTAAACAATGATCAAACGAGATGATTCAAAGGAATCAAGTTTCTTGTTAAACAACTAATAGAATTGGATATTTATTTTAAGTTTTTAAAACTAAGGTTAGGCTGTTGATCAGTCACGCACTAACCCCGAGCAAAGTACACAAAACTGCTCTAACTGTTGGATCCAAGGCACACATTGGCCTAACTTGACCATCGAAATGGTCTGACCACGAATCTGGTCCACATAAAGAAAATTATCCAATTTTAAAGCAGTTCAATATGATAAACAATATAATTCATAAAACCGGATCATAATCAATAACGATAGAACATTTGTATAAGAGCATGGTGAAAATTTATGGGTACCAAAAGGGTATGTCAAAGTATATAAAAGAAGTGGCCTCCAGCCTGTAGGATAATCGGGTATTAGATAAATAATGTTTTTACAAGGTTTTAGTACTTTGATGTCACAAGATATGGTTGAGTATAAAAGTTTTTGTATGTGTAAACAATTCTGTTACAGTGTTTGGGATATGATGGATATATATTTGTGGAGCGGCATCATGTTTGTGTGGTTTAGTATCTGGTTAATCAACAAGAAATGATTCACAAAGAATAAGGCTTACGGCTCAAAGATCAAATGATGTGGCTCAGGTTCAAGGCTGAAGGATTCAAAGTACTTTCAACATAAAACAAAGCTATTTTGAACACTTAACAATATGTTACGAGAAAGTTTAGAAATATTTGCATTATATCTCGAAAAAGGTTTAGAAGTACTTGCCTTATCATAATTTATTTCAACTTCACTTGTACTTGTCTAATGACTCCATTCAACAATCACTCGTCTGCTTCTCCTATGTCTCGCTTTTATCCTCTGATCACTTGCTGTATTTTCTACATGTTAATTCTATTTTCTGATCACCTGCTTCTCTTTCCTATGCCTTTCTTACTCTGCTAGGCATCATAAGTATCTATTAATATTTAACTCATATGATTTTATTCGACATACATTTCTATCTACCCTTCGTTTTACCCAAATCCGATTAACGGATTGAAAGTTACGCTATAAACAAGTAATCACCGAACATATAGACCGACAGTCAACCAACAAGTCACATATAACACATAGCACGTCACATAATTAATGATATATCATTTATAAAGAAGTCTCGGGTCATAAACAGGTTTTCGGGTATTTAAAATGATTTTTAAAATATTTTTCGGAATTAAAACGGGTCATTGGATCAGTTTCGGAGTAATAAACAAGATTCGGCTGGCCAATTCTGGCTTCGAAACAATTTTATAATAATTATCGAGCCTTGAAAATAATTTAAAATAATATTTTAAAGCTCAAAACTATTTTTCGGAATTTTTAAATCATTTATAAATAATTAAATCCAATTAAATAATCAATTAAAATCAATTAATAAATAATCAAACTAATTAATCAATTAATATCTAAATTAATTGATCAATTAATCAATTAAATATTAATTAAAATTAATTAATTAAGTAATTTAGATTTATTTTTAAATTAAAAATAAATTTTAGAATTAAAGTAAATGATTTTCGGAATTTTTTGAAAAAAAAATCAATTCTGGATGTGATTTTATAAACGAAATCCAGTTTTTAAAAGATTTTAAAACAGAAATCCAGTTCCTGAAAGTTTCAGAAACTTCCAGGTACTAATTTGCAAATCTGCCAAAAACATTTCTGATTTAGGAACTTTTTAGATCAAAATCGGGTCAAAAATATAAACAAAACGGGTCAACAATCGGGTTGCCAAGAACAACCCAGACCCGCCGGAAATTTTGCAAAATCCGGCGAGGTCGGGAAGCTCCGACGACCCCGATTAATGCTCAAATCGATACGTTCTGGTCTGGTTTTTGCTTGGAATTCATTTACAGCCTTCCCAGAAACACTAATCAAGTAACAATCATCACAAACCATGTCTGGAACACAACCTCCGGCCAAAATCGACATAAACTCCGGCGAAAACTTTAAAAGACAACTCCGTACTTATCAGGAATCGTTTGTGATATCTAAATACATGGTTCGATTACAAATTTGATAAGGAACACAAAGAACCCATCAAGATCGACTGAAAACCCCTAACAAAGATTTCCCCAAATCGAATTGAAAACATTCAAAGTAATATAAACCCTAATTTCTAAATTCCGAGAATCAAACCCAAAATTAAACATGTTATTGAACTCCAAATCAAGAGTATAATATACCAAAATGATCAGGAAAACAATCTCTACAACATACAATCATCAAATCATACAAACAATCTCTCGTACAAAAATTCATAATTTAAATACCAATAAATTCGAATATAATTAATTAAATAAGAAATCCATGATGTTTCCGGGTTGAAATTGATGGAAGATTTGGATTCTAGATTTCAGTAGCTTCGTTTTGAGTATATGTACGCCAAAATCGGATATCGATAACGCCCTCGAATTTGTGTTTGATTACGAAGAACAAAATATAATTATAGTATTTTCACTGTAAAAACTCTGTAAATACTGTTTGCAAATGATTTCTGGTACAAAATAAAATACGGTAGAGGCTATTTATAATTATGGGAAATTAGTATCCCGTTGGATCATTCCGGATATAAAATGGTACGTTTATTTATAAAAATTGATCCAAACGGTACCGGTTTTCGAGATAATTATCCAAATCAATACAATTTGTACTGCGGTCTTGGTCTCAGTGCCTGATTACACGTATTACGAGGTGATAATTGTGATAGTTTAATAAGAAGCTCCTGTTTATCGAAAATACGAGTTTTATTGATTTACCGAAACGAATATTGTATCGAAAATGTTGCGCCGGGACCCGCGCAGGACAAAACGTACGCCGGATCGAAAAAGTCGAAACATGGAAAATGCTCGGAATATTGCAATTGGGTTAGGAAGGAGTTCTCGGAAGAGTTTCGGGTTCTAAAAACGTAAAAACGGATGACATTGGTTGGTTCCCGTTTTTATAAAATAGATTTTAAATACCCGGAAAAAGATTTTATAAAATCCATATGATTCCTATAAATTCATAAATCAACATAAAAATAATTAGGAAGATATTACAATTATCTATATTTTATTTGGAACATATAAAAATTGAAATACTCAATTAATAATATTTTTAAACATCCAAACACATTTAACACTTAACAAATAATTCACAGAATAGATACTGAATACATATAATAATTATCTATTAGCAACAATAATTAAACGATATATCCCGGATATTACATCCCTCCCCCCTTAAAAGGATTCTGTCCTCAGAATCTCCTAAGAAAACAAATGAGGGTACTTTTCTCTCAAATCTTTTTCTAACTCCCAGGTTGACTCTTCAACCTTTGGGTTTTTCCACAATACTCTTACTAACTTTACCACTTTATTTTTCAATACTTTCTCTCTTTCTTCTAGAATCTCTATCGGACTCTCTACATATGGCAAATCTGTCTGAAGCTCTATTGGCTCCTATTCTATTACATGCTTGGAGTCTGGATTATACTTCCTAATCATCGATACGTGAACAACATTGTGAATATGCTCCATGTGCGGAGGTAACGACAACTCGTAAGCTACTTTGCCAACGTGCTTTAAAATTTCAAAAGGTCCGACATATCTTGGGCTCGGTTTTCCTTTCTTTCCAAACCTCGTTAATCCCTTCCACGGTGATACTTTTACTAATACCAAATTCCCTTCTTCGAATTTCATATTTTTCCTTGATTAATCTGCATATTTCCTTTGACGATCTTGTGCTGCTATCAATCTTTTCTGGATAACTTTAATAGCTTCCTTTGTCTGCTGCACTAATTTAGGTTCAAGTATTTTGCGTTCTCCTACTTCATCTCAATACACTGGAGATCTGCATTTGCGTCCATAAAGGGATTTGTAGGGTGGTATCCCAATACTAGCGTGATAACTGTTGTTGTAAGAAAATTTTACTAGAGGTAAATGCTTGTTCCAACTTCCTTTGAAATCAATAGCACAAACACGTAACATGTCTTCGATTGTCTGGATCGTTCTTTCACTCTGGCCGTCCGTCTGTGGATGGTAAGCTGTACTCATATTCAGTTCCGTTTTCAAATATTCTTGAAAACTCTTCCAAAATCTTGAATTAAATCTTGGATCTTGATCAGATACGATGGACACAGGAATTCTATGATGAACTACGATTTCTTTTAAGTACATATGAACTGACTTGTCGAGTGAAAATCTTCCATTTATAGACAAAAAATGAGCTGACTTGGTAAGTCTATCCACTATAACCCAAATGGTATCATGATTAGCTTTTGTGCTTGGTAACCCAACTATAAAATCTATGGCGATATGCTCCCACTTCCACTCTGGAACCTCCAATGGCTGTAGTAATCCACTTGGTCTCTGATGCTCTACTTTAACTCTTTGACATATATAACATCTACTAATCAATTCCGCAATTTCCCTCTTCATATCTGGCCACCAATAATTTTCCTTTAAATCTCTATACATCTTGGTACTCTCTAAATGGATTGAATACCCTGAATTATGAGCTTTCTGTAAAATTTCATTCTTCAACTCCGTCACTGGTGGAATCCAAATTCTAGAAGAAAACCTAAGAATACCTTGATCGTCCTGTTTGCGTGCATAATTCTTCACCTACTAAACGATTTATATCCTGATCCATTACCTCTTCCTGACACTTCTTTATCTTCTCTAACAATTCCAACTTCTAGAATTCCATAGATAATTCTTCTGGTACAATCTCTATGTTCATTCTCTCTCCTTCTTACTCATCTCTTGCCACTACATTTGCTTTTCCTCGGGAGTTCATACTTCAAACTCTTATGGTCCGTATATATCTCTCATCTTTCTCTATACTTATAATATTTCCCAATCTTTCAAAACGAATATTATTGTTGCTTTTAATTCCCAGTTATGAGTAGGGTACTTCTGCTCATAAGGTTTCGGTTGTCTGGATGCATATGCAATAACTTTATTGTTTTGCATCAACACATATCCTATTTCCTTACGAGAAGTATCACTATAAACTACCAAATCTCCCTGATACTTTCAAAGTGATAAAATAGGTGTTGTAACCATTCTTTCATTTAACTTCTAGTCTTTCTTCATTCATACTATCTTTAAATTTTTCTGCCGAATCCCCTTTTGTCTCCTCCTTACTAACTATCTATACTAAGAATTATACCTCCTGCCATTAGAGTTTTCACCTCGTAAACTTTTTATACCGCTTCTTTCTTTTTTGACTCCTCAGCTATCATTGTATAGGTTGCATGGTTCTTCTTAAGTAACACAAGTACATCTTATCCAGATTCCTCCTTCAAGATTCTACTCATAAATTTAAATATCACTGGTATATCAGTTCATCTAACTAACATTTCTAGAATTTTATAACAACAGTACTGAGTTCTGAAAATTATCTTTGATATGTCCATAAGTTCAATCTTCACTTGGTAATATACCCAGTCTTAAATCAATCTTATAAAAATACCTTACTTTGTTCATTTAATTAAACAAATCATTGGTTCGAGGTAACATATATCTGCTCTTGAGAGTAAACTTGTTGAGCTTTCGCTAACACATAATCTCACACTTCCATCTTTCTTATTAAAACATCGTGTCGGTGCACTTTAGGGGGTACGCTAGGTCCAATTGCTTTTTCTTCTAATTATCTCCTGCGTTTGCTCTGGTAATTCCTTTATTTTATCTGGTGCCATTCTGTGCGGGGCTTTGGACACTGGCTTCATTTCAGGTGCTAAATCAATCATAAACGCATTTTCTTTATCTAAAGGAAATATTGGTAACTCGTCTGAAAATATATCTTGAGACTGTAAAATCTTCAAGTTCGGTTTGCTCCTGACTCTTATTTATAATCTCCAGAGCACTTATATTTTGGTCACTGTAATCTTAAATCATTCTTAACAAGTTCTTTACTTTCCTTTGTCCTTTAAACTTCTTCATGTTCTCATTTGGCGTCTTCAGAACTATCTTCCATCACGACGGTCTACCTGGGCATCACACTTGAATAGTTAATCCACTCCTTAGAATAATGTCAAATCCTCTTATCTCAAATGATATCAATTCTTCACAACTTATTGCCAGAAATATCGATTCCGCCATTGGTACTTACTTATTCAATAACTGCATATTCTTAACTTGCTAGTCCTTTAGTCATAAACTTATTGATTCGACATGATAATTCATCTTATCAATAAAACCTTGAGAGATATACGATCAAATTGCTCCCACATCTTTCAATACTTTAACGCATAAGGTATCCGCAATAATCTTCCACGTCATCACATCCATATTCTAAATAACATATTTCTCAGGAAAATCGCAAATTCTCGTTCTCGGAGATGCATTCCTTATTGAAGTAGATTCCCTTGACTCGTAATGCATCCCTGGCTAGGGCCAGTGATTTGAAATTCTCACCATATGCCCTTGTTTCCTTTCCATGCATGAGAAGTAGATGAGACTTTGCCCGCTGGGTGTATAATACGTTGACTTCTGTTTGAAAAGTTCTCGCAAAGAACAACGGTACAATGAAACAACTAGAAGGATTCATAATTTTAATAAGCTTAGAGTTGAAAAGAAAGAAGAAGTAATGATTTGAATATGAATGAGACAACCACATTGGTACTTAAGATGGCCAGTCTTTCATACCGTATGGCATACAACACATGATTAGGTGGCGTTCCACCTGACTCTTCGTCATTCCGACAAAGTGTCCCATCATAACACTATTTGTCCCAATCAGAAAGCAAAACTTGAGGGGAACAATTAAATTTGAAAGGAATGCAAAATCCTCCATTTTGATATCATCAGAAAGAATTTATTAAGAAAAGGAGTTCATACATTTTTAGGAATTAAAAAGGAATATACGCTGTAATGTTGAGGACAAGAATGATACCATTGGTCACCATCCACATTTCACTTGTATTCATCTTTCGAGTTTGATCGATCATATCCCAATGATATCATATAACAACTTTAGAAGTATGCTAAAATGCCTTCGCAACTAAGCATTATGGTAGATTCTTACTTGTTAAGTCTCGCGTCTTTAACGTCGCACCTACACGTATAATACTTTAACAATTCGATCATAATGGCATTCTTATCAGATAACCTTGAGTTTCCGCTTTTTAATTTGGAATAACCATGAATCATTAAATATAGCGATCTTTTTATTAATAATAATCTTCTTTTAGAAAAGTCTGGAAATCTTCTCAATCTTCTTCGGTCATGCTCAGGCTTCCGTTAAATCAATGAATTCTTCGAACTCTGATAATCCCAGTAATTGGATGAATAGTTACTCCATACGCTGGTTCTGCTGTTAATCCTATCAGACAATACTTGCACCTTGCTGTTAGGAATAATTAACTTCTTCATAATCGCAGGTTACCTCGTTCTCCGAATTAACAATACTGAGTCTGAAACAACATCCTTCCAGGTAATCCGGGTCTTTTAACAAACAAGAAACTCAAGTAGTAACTTGACAACCAAGGTTTAAAACTTATTTTATTCAAAAAGGCTTTTAGAAATTTTGTGAGGAAAAATCTTTTTCGAAAACTTGTTTAAAATTTTGAAAATTTTGAAAATCACACCTCCGGTTTTCCTTACTGTATGAGTTGGTTGTTGTCCTTCTTATGACCAGATTCTAAGTTAAAGAAATGATCACTCAAAGGTCCATTTACTTCCATTTATCTCCTCTCCTTCATTGGGTCTATTACTTTCCTTAATCAATGAAAACTTCCACTGTCGTTGCACGTTATCTTATTCGTAGCTTCACATTAAGGCTCCCATACTGGTAGTACTCCCGTTAACCACTTTGCAATCATTATGTGGAACAGACTATCCAATAGCCAACAAGTCAGCTAATTTCATATCATCTTGTTAAAATATATATCACATCATTACAACATCATTTTCTAATTTTAAGAAATCTTCAGATCCCTAATCTCCTCTAACTCTCTCTTCAACACTTATCTACTCCATTCCACAAGCTAGTCATAAGTGGCCTATTTACTAATAGCTTCTTGTAACCTGATGACAGCCATCCTCCGGAACACTTGAATCTTCTTTCTAAACTCCTTCTCACCTTAATTTGTATCTCAATACTCACCATTTACTGCAGCTCTCGAATCCATCCTCATAAATACAATTGTTTCATTGAACAGATTTTAAATTGGGGTATAGGACACGGTGTAGGGTAAATTGCAAGGACACACTCACAGCCGATGTCTAGTAAAACAAGAATAAACAGATGGACGTTTCTTAAATAGGTCGTCTCATATCAATAGGTAATAGAATAGCGTTAAATAACTTGGAGATGCGCAATTGTCATAATAAAAGGTAATACCATTAATATTGATGGAGGAACAAGGCACAAATCGAATCTGGGAGAAGATGACGATCCTTAAACGGAAAGCTCCAAATGATCAGTTGATGTAGGGAAATCAGGATCTGCCATTGCCGTTGCCGAAATATCACGTCGCTAGTTAAGAATCCTGAATCGCAACACGAACCGTGCCGGAGACCTACTATACAGTCGTACTCAACCTCACGATGACCTATCTTTCTATTTCCTATTCCTAATCCCAACCCTCTACCCAATCCCGACAATCTAGGCTTATTTCAATGACTTATAACCTGTAGCTCTGATACCAACCTGTGGCGCCCTCCAGACCCGGGTCAGAAGTTTGGGGTCCACAACACATATACAATATATAAACCTGTATATGAAATATTATTTGCAATGACCCTGCTTTACATAACCACGGATCGCAACAGGTTAAAGTATGAAAATAAGCCACAACCTTAACTTTTATTACAACGTACCAAATCCCAACTAATTTAACTTACAACTGATAATGAGATTACTCCTACAATCTTACTATCTCACTACTGTGATAAGCTCATGCTAGCTCGATCCAACATAATATGGAATCCTAGCTCGCACTTTGGACTGAAGAACTTCACTATCATCCATATCCTTCTTAACTGTAAAATATATAAAAAGATTCGCAAGAGTGAGCTAACTAGCTCAGCAAGTCATATTATCAATAACTGAGGTTAAACAATGATCAAACGAGATGATTCAAAGGAATCAAGTTTCTTGTTAAACAACTAATAGAATTGGATATTCATTTTAAGTTTTTAAAACCAAGGTTAGGCTGCTGATCAGTCACACACTAACCCCGAGCAAAGCACACAACACTGCTCTAACTACTGTATCCAAGGCACACATTGGCCTAACTTGACCATCGAAATGGTCTGACCACGAATCTGGTCCACATAAAGAAAATTATCCAATTCTAAAGCAGTTCAATATGATAAACAATATAATTCATAAAACCGGATCATAATCAATAACAATAAAACATTTGTATAAGAGCATGGTGAAAATTCATGGGTACCAAAAGGGTATGTCAAAGTTTATAAAAGAAGTGGCCTCCAGCCTGTAGGATAATCGGGTATTAGATAAATAATATTTTTACAAGGTTTTAGTACTTTGATGTTACAAGGTATGGTTGAGTATAAAAGTTTCAATATGTGTAAACAATTCTGTTCCAGTGTTTGGGATATGATGGATATATATTTGTGGAGCGGCATCATGTTTTTGTGGTTTAGTATCTGGTAAATCAACAAGAAATGATTCACAAAGAATAAGGCTTACGGCTCAAAGATCAAATGATGTGGCTCAGGTTCAAGGCTGAAGGATTCAAAGTACTTTCAACATAAAACAAAGCTATTTTGAACACTTAACAATATGTTACGAGAAAGTTTAGAAATATTTGCATTATATCTCGAAAAAGGTTTAGAAGTACTTGCCTTATCATAATCGATTTTAACTTCACTTGTACTTGTCTAATGACTCCATTCAACAATCACTCGTCTGCTTCTCCTATGCCTCGCTTTTATCCTCTGATCACTTGCTGTATTTTCTACATATCAATTCTATTTTCTGATCACCTGCTTCTCTTTCCTATGCCTTGCTTACTCTACTAGGCATCATAAGTATCTATTAATATTTAACTCATATGATTCTATTCGACATACACTTCTATCTACCCTTCGTTTTACCCAAATCCGATTAACGGATTGAAAGTTACGCTATAAACAAGTAATCATCGAACATATAGACCGATAGTCAACCAACAAGTCACATATAACACATAGCACGTCACATAATTAATGATATATCATTTATAAAGAAGTCTCGGGTCATAAACAAGTTTTCGGGTATTTAAAATGATTTTTAAAACATTTTTCGGAATTAAAACGGGTCGTTGGATCAGTTTCGGAGTAATAAACAAGATTCGGCTGGCCAATTCTGGCTTCAAAACAATTTTATAATAATTATCGAGCCTTGAAAACAATTTAAAATACTATTTTAAAGCTCGAACCTATTTTTCGGAATTTTTAAATCATTTATAAATAATTAAATTCAATTAAATAATTAATTAAAATCAATTAATAAATAATCAAACTAATTAATCAATTAATATCTAAATTAATTGATCAATTAATCAATTAAATATTAATTAAAATTAATTAATTAAGTAATTCAGATTTATTTTTAAATTAAAAATAAATTTTAGAATTAAAATAAATAATTTTCGGAATTTTTTGAAAATAAAAATCAATTCTGGAAATGATTTTATAAAAGAAATCCAGTTTTTAAAAGATTTTAAAATAGAAATCCAGTTCCTGAAAGTTTTAGAAACTTCCACGTACTAATTTGCAAATCTGCCAAAAATATTTCTGATTTAGGAACTTTTTAGATCAAAACCGGGTCAAAAATATAAACAAAACGGGTCAACAATCGGGTTGCCAAGAACAACCCAGACCCGCCGGAAATTTTGCAGAATCTGGCGAGGTCGGGAAGCTCCAGCGACCCCGATTAATGCTCAAATCGATACGTTCTGGTCTGGTTTTGGTTGGAATTCATTTACAGCCTTCCCAGAAACACTGATCAAGTAACAATCATCACAAATCATGTCTGGAACACAACCTCCGGCCGAAATCGACATAAACTCCGACGAAAACTTTAAAAGACAACTCCGTACTTATCAGGAATCGTTTGTGATATCTAAATACATGGTTCGATTGCAAATTTGATAAGGAACACAAAGAACCCATCAAGATCGACTGAAAACCCCTAACAAAGATTTCCCCAAATCGTATATAAAACATTCAAAGTAATATAAACCCTAATTTCTAAATTCTGAGAATCAAACCCAAAATTAAACATGTTATTGAACACCAAATCAAGAGTATAATATACCCAAATGATCAGGAAAACAAGCTCTACAACATACAATCATCAAATCATACAAACAATCTCTCGTAGAAAAATTCATAATTTAAATACCAATAAATTCGAATATAATTAATTAAATAGGAAATCACCTGATGTTTCTGGGTTGAAATTGATGGAATATTTGGATTCTAGATTTCAGTAGCTTCGTTTTGAGTATATGTACGCGAAAATCGGATACCGATAACGCCTTCGAATTTGTGTTTGATTACGAAAAACAAAATATAATTATAGTATTTTCTCTGTAAAAACTCTGTAAATACTGTTTGCAAATGATTTCCGGTACAAAATAAAATACGGTAGAGGCTATTTATAATTATGGGAAATTAGTATCCCGTTGGATCATTCCATATATAAAATGGTACGTTTATTTATAAAAACTGATCCAAACGGTACCTGTTTTCGAAATAATTATCCAAATCAATACTATTTGTACTGCGGTCTTGGTCTCAGCGCCTGGTTACATGTATTACGAGGTGATAATTGTGATAGTTTAATAAAAAGCTCTCGTTTATCGAAAATACGAGTTTTATTGATTTACCGAAACGAATATTGTATCAAAAATGTTGCGCCGGGACCTGCGCAGGACAAACCGTACGCTGGATCGAAAAAGTCGAAACATGGAAAATGCTCGGAATATTGCAATTAGGTTAGGAATGAGTTCTCGGAAGAGTTTCGGGTTCTAAAAATGTAAAAACGGATGACGTTGGTTGGTTCCCGTTTTTATAAAATAGATTTTAAGTACCTGGAAAAAGATTTTATAAAATCCATATGATTCCTATAAATTCATAAATCAATATAAAAATAATTAGGAAGATATGACAATTATCTATATTTTATTTGGAACATATAAAAATTGAAATACTCAATTAATAATATTTTTAAACATCCAAACACATTTAACACTTAACAAATAATTCACAGAATAGATACTGAATACATATAATAATTATCTATTAGCAACAATAATTACACGATACTGGAGGCATAATGTTTCTCACAAGGTAGTTCACAATGACGGCGAACCACGATTCTTTTGCTTGGACTCCAAACAATTGCTCATCGGGAAAAGACTCATTAAGCAAAGACTTATCCTGTGAAGTTGCACTTGGATCTTCTAAACGAGAGAGATGATCAGCGACTTGATTCTCGGTCCCTTTTCTATCCTTGATCTCCAACTCAAACTCCTGAAGTAAAAGAACTCATCGAATTGATCTAGGCTTCGATTCCTTCTTCGAGACGAGATAGCGAATGGCAGCGTGGTCAGTGAAAACTTTCACCTTCGTCCCAAGTAAATAAGATCAAAACTTCTCAAAACCATAAATAATAGCCAAAAGTTCTTTCTCAGTAGTAGTGTAGTTTAGTTAAGCACCATTAAGGGTCTTACTAGCATAGTAGACCACATGAAATATGGTGTTCTTCCTTTGCCCAAGAACTGCACCAACGACAGAGTCACTTGCATCGCACATCATTTCAAACGATTCAGTCCAATAAGGTACAATTATAACTGGTGCCGTAATCAACAGTAGGCTTTCTCTGTTGCTCAACAGTAGGCTTTCTTTCTTCCTCTAGCAGAATTTTATGCATACAATAAGAAGGGCTGATTCCCTTGATATCTGCTATAGTCCATCCAATTGTCGATTTGAACTCTCTTAAAATTTTCAAAAGATTTTCCTCATCACTACCTGAAAGGTCATATGCAATAATAACAGGCAAAGTAGATGCATCATCTAAAAATGCATACCTCAAATGTTCAGGCAGAGGCTTAAGTTCAAGAGTAGGAGCTTCCTCAATAGATGGTTTGAGGCGCTTTGGAGAACTTTTCAGCTCCTCTAATCCAAGAGATTCAAAAGGCACTTCCAATATTCGCTTCCAAGGAGAAGAATTCATATATTGTAACTGCTGGTGGCTTGTATCATCTTCACTATCTAAATCCCCCAATAAGGCTTTCTCCAAGGCATCTGATTTTAGCACATGATCCAATTATGAAGTAACCACAAATTTGACCAATTCCACCTTAAAGCATTCATCTTCATCAGTAGAGAATTTCATGGCATTAAAAATATTGAAGGTGACATCCTGATCCTCAACTCGCATAGTGAGCTCACCCTTCTGCACATCAATCAAGGTTCGGTCAGTAGCCAAGAAAGGTCTTCCCAAGATTATGGGAATCTTCTTATCTTTCTCGAAATCAAGAATAACAAAGTCAGCAGGAAATATGATTTTGTCCACCTTGACCAATACATCTTCCACAATGCCTCGTGGATATGTAATAGAGCGATCGGCCAACTGCAAGGACATATATGTAGGCTTTGGATCAGGTAACCCCAGCTTCTTGAAGATAGATAAAGGCATCAAGTTGATGCTAGCTCCCAAGTCACATAAGCATTTGTCGAATGACACTTTTCTAATGGTGTACGGAATAGTGAAGCTTTCAGGATCCTTAAGCTTTAGAGGTAACTTTTGTTGCAGCACAGCACTGCATTCCTCCGTGAGAGCAACAGTCTCTAAGTCATCGAGCTTCACTTTCCGAGAGAGAATACCTTTCATGAACTTCGCATAACTAGGCATTTGTTCAAGAGCTTCAGTGAAAGGTATGTTGATGTGAAGTTTCTTAAAAACTTCCAAGAACTTAGCAAATTGCTTATCCAGCTTTTGCTTCTGCAGCCTCTTAGGAATAGGAGGTGGATGATATACATGTTTTTCCCCTGTATTACCCTCAGGAGGAGTGTTGACAACATCTGTCTTCCTTGGTTCCACTTCTGCTTCCTTCGGCTCCTCTTCTTCAGCCACAACTTCAGATTCTGGAACTTTAGATTTTTCAGGATTCGCAACCTTTCCAGACCTCAATGTAATTGCCTTAACCTGCTCCTTAGCTTCCCTCTTTCCTGACACTTCAGTGTTACTATGAAGTGTGCCAGGTTGATGATTCAGCAAGGCATTAGCTATCTGCCCAATTTGATTCTCCAAGGTCTTGATAGAAACTGCTTGGCTCCTGCACATGAGCCTTAACTCCTCCAATTCATATTTTTCATTATATTGGCGTAGCTGCTGAAGTTAGAGTTATTGCCTTGGTGCATATTGCAGTTATTGAAAACCAGGAGGGTTATACTGCTTCGCTGTGTATGGCTGATAAGGTTGTTGCACCGTATTCTGATTGTTGCTCCAGCTGAAGTTAGGATGATTGCGGTTGTTGGGATGATAAGTGGCTGGAGCTTGCTGCTGTGATCTTTGAAAGTTGTTCACAAACTGAGCTGATTCACTAGAAATAGCACACTACTCAGTCTCATGTGCCCTCGCACAAAGCTCACAAACACTAGTGATCTGACTAATTCCATAATTAGCCAAAGAATCCACTTTCATCGTCAAAACTTGATGTTGAGCAGCTATAGCAGTAGCTGTATCCACTTCCAGAATTCCTGCTACTTTCCTTGCGATATTCTCTGTGTTGGATTCTGGTATTCATTAGCTGTCATTAGCTCGATCAACTCATAAGCTTTATTATAGCTTTTAGCCCATAAGGCTCCAGCAGACGCTACATCGAGCATAGGTCTAGACTATGCGCCTAAACCAATACAGATACAATTTATGATCATCCAATCAGGCATGGCATGGTTTGGGCACTTCCTAAGCATCTTTTTGTAGTGATCCCAAGCCTCACACAAAGATTCTCCAGATTGTTGCGCAAACTGAGTAAGAGCATTCCTGATTCCAGTCGTCTTTGCCTTATGGAAGAACTTAGTGAGAAACTTTTGAGCAAGATCATCCCATTTAGTGATAGAACCTTCTGGTAGAGAGTGTAACCAACACTTATCCTTATCCCTCAGAGAGAATGGGAAAAGCCTCAGCTTAATAGCATCTTCAGACACCCCATTGAACCTGAAAGTGTCTCAAATCTCGATAAAATCCCTGATGTGCATGTTGGGATCTTCTATAGGAGAACCCCCAAACTGAACTGAATTCGGTATCATCTGAATCGTGCTCGACTTGATCTCAAAGGTGTTAGCCGAGATGGCTGGTATGATAATGCTGGACTGAATGTCATTGATCTTGGGCTGAGAATAGTCCATCAAAGCCTTCGCATTTTCTGCTTGATCTCCCATCACAACTTTTTCTTCTTCCTCAAAAACTTCCTGTTGAACCAAAACTTCTTCCTCGGCTTGATCCAGTATTCTCTTATGAGACCACGAAAGCATATACATACACGCTCGCTAGAGTACCTAAAACAAGACAAGGAAACAAGTAAGTAATAATGTCCGAGTCAATGAACTTTAACGATCACTGATGACAAACACATAAACTAAAAATTAACACCGAGTCCCCGGCAGCGGCGCCAAAAACTTGTTAGGAATAAACACGCGCTAATAATACAAACAAGTATACGCGTTCGCAAGTAATATAGAATTCTTTCTAGTTCATTCCCACAGAGACTCTTTTGGATAACTTAAAACTTATGCGCTTATGCAACAATGTTATGGTTATTATTCAATGCTAAGACGAATAACAGATTGAGATTATTTATAACTAAGGTACTAAATAACATGCAAATAACTAAGAGAATAAAGGGTTGATTTATTATATGAGACAAACATGGGATTCTAACTTCATTAAATATTTCATTCAAAGTCCTTTTGTTCTTAACCTTAGCATGCAATGGTGATGACAACCAATCAGATAACATCAAACTAATAAACGCCAACTTTCGTTGTACGAATAACATACTACCAGACATCCACAAAAGAGATAGAAGATGAATAGACACCAAGTATTTTGAGACCCTATGTTAGCATGGCAAGTTCTAAATCTCTAAAATTTACTGTCGCTTCATTAGAGATCAACAGGATATCTTATATGTTAGCTATACACATTAGACGAATAAGCACAACCAATACTAGGATAACATACAATCACCACACACTAAGATATCAAAACAAGATTAACTATTGAAATCCATAAATAAATCCGTTAGAACCCCATTATAACGATTAGTTCATAACCGAACTCATCATAACCGTGGGTTCCGATGAAAGCATGGTAATAAACTAGGTCTTTATAAAAATGAACAATAAACAAAGTACGTAATCCAGAGTATAGGTTCAACAAACAAGAAACGAGCATCCAAGATAATAACTTAAAACAAAGAATCACAAGAAACTAGATCTTCTTCGCCTTTGTTGAATTGTGCTATAGGTCTTCTCGCCGTCTTCTCCTTAAGCTCTATTATGAGAAACGTCTTTAAGTTGTGATTACATAGCAGCCCAAACAGATTAGAAGCCCAGAAAATTAGTTCTCTACTTAAAACAGGATTTTGACATCCCGACATGGCGCAGCCGGGCGCTTCATCAGCGCCGACACGCTGTCTTTATGGATCTTCGGCATGGGTGCACGCTACTACAGCGCGGGCGCACTTACCTTCTGGAAAAACTCCTTTTGCTTGTTTTTCTGGATGGTTTTAGATGGCCTTTGCACGAGCGATCTTCACGACACCTTCCTAACATTATTTTAGCATCAAAGCAATGCTAAATCACCTTGATCCTTTATTTATTCTTGAAATGCAAAACACTACAAAAACACATCAAAAACACAAATAAGTTGAGTGCAAAACATCAATTCGAAGCTTTACGAAGCGTTATAAGTGGATATAAATACCACTTAACACTCACCCAAGAACTGTCATAAATGGGATAAATGATGCCTTCATCTATCCACTTGAGAATTTCCTTCTTCACAACCTCTTTCATGATCGGATTTAGCCTTCTCTGTTTCTCAACAGTAGGCTTGCTTCTTTCCTCTAGAAAAATTTTATGCATGCAATAAGAAGGGTTGATTCCCTTGATAGCTGTTATAGTCCATCCAATTGCCGATTTGAACTCTCTCAGAATTCTCAAGAGCTTTTCCTCATCACTACCTGAAAGGCCGGATACAATAATAACAGGCAAAATAGATGCATCACCTAAAAATGCATAACTCAAATATTCAGGTAAAGGTTTAAGCTCGAGTGTAGGAACTTCCTCAATAGATGGCTTAAGGCGCTTTGGAGAATTCTTCAGCTCTTCCAATCCATGAGATTCAAAATGCATTTGCAGTCTTCACTTCCACAGAGAAGCATTCAAATATTGTAACTGCTCATCACTTTTAAAGAACTCCTTTTCATCAATAGGGAATTTCATGGCATTAAAAACATTGAAGGTCACATCCCGATCCTGAACTCGCATAGCGAGCTCAACTTTCTGCATATCAATCAAGGTTCGGCCAGTTACCAAGAAGGGTCTTCCCAAGATTATGGGAATCTTCTTATCTTCCTCGAAATCCAGAATTACAAAGTCAGCAAGAAAGATGAGTTTGTCCACTTTGACCAAAACATCCTCCACAATACCTCATGAATATATAATAAAATGATCGTCCAACTGCAAGGACATATATATAGGCTTTGGATCAGGTAAACCCACCTTCTTAAAGATAGACAAAGGCATCAGATTGATGCTAGATCCCAAGTCACATAAGCATTTGTTGAATGACAATTTTCCATTGATGCAAGGAATAGTGAAGCTTCTAGGATCTTTAAGCTTAGTAGACAACTTCCGTTACAACACATCACTGCACTCCTCCATAAGAGTAACGGTCTCTGAGTCATCGAGCTTCACTTTCCGAGAGAGAATACCTTTCATGAACTTTGCATAACTTGGTGTTTGTTCAAGAGCTTCAGTGAAAGGTATGTTGATATGAAGTTTCTTGAAAAATTCCAAGAACTTAGTAAATTGCTTATCCAGCTTTTGCTTCTATAGCCTCTTAGGAAAAGGAGGTGGAGGATAAACCCATTTTCCCCTGTATTACCCTCAGGAGGAGTATTTACAACAGCTTTCTTCCTTGGTTTCACCTCTGCTTCCTTCTGCACATCTTCTTCAGCCACAACTTCAGATTCTGGCACTTGTGATTTTTCGGGATTTACATCCTTTCCTGGCCTCAATGTAATTGCCTTAACCTGCTCTTTTGCTTCCCTCTTGCCTGGAAATTTTGTGTCACTAGGGAGTGTAAAAGGTTGTCGATTCTACAAAGCATTGTTAATCTGTCCAATTTGATTGTCTAAAGTCTTGATAGAAACCGCTTGGCTCTTGCACATGAGCCTCAACTCCTCCAATTCAAATTTTTCATTATATTGTGGTAGTTGCTGAAGTTGGATCTGTTGCCTTGGTGCATATTGCGGTTGCTGAAAACCAGGAGGGTTATATTGCTTTGTTGTATACTTCTAATAAGGTTGTTGCACCGCATTCTGATTGTTACTCCAGCTGAAGTTAGGATGATTGCGGTTCTTGGGATGATAAGTGGCTGGAGCTGGTTGTTGCGACCTCTGAAAGTTGCTCACAAACTGAGTTGATTCACTAGAAATAACACAATGCTCAGTTTCATGTGCACCTACACAAAGTTCACAAACACTTATGATTCGATTAACTCCATAATTATCCAAAGAATCAACTTTCATCATCAAAGCTTGAAGCTGAGCAGATATAGCAGTAGCTGTATCCACTTCTAGAAGTCCTGCTAACTGTCCTTCCAGCATTCTCTGAGTTAGGTTCTGGTATTCATTAGCAGTCATTAGCTCAATCAACTCATAAGCTTTATCGTAGCTCTTAGCCCATAAGGCTCCACCTGATGCTGCATCGAGCATAGGTCTAGTCTGGGTTCCTAAACCATTGTAGAACCAATTTATGATCATCTAATCGGGCATGCCATGATAAGGACACTTCCTAAGCATCTCCTTGTAGCGATCCCAAGCCTCATACAAAGATTCTCCAGATTGCTACGCAAACTGAGTAAGAGCATTCCTGATTGCAGCTGTCTTCGCCATAGGGAAGATTTTAGTGAGAAACTTCTGAGCAAGATCCTCCTATTCGATGATAGAACCTGCTGGTAGAGAATGTAACCAGCACTTAGCTTTATCCCTCAGAGAGAAATGGAAAAGCCTCAGCTTAATAGCATCTTCAGAAACTCCATTGAACTTGAAAGTATCGCAGATCTCGATGAAATCCCTGATGTGCATATTGGGATCTTCTATAGAAGAACCCCAAACTGAATTGAATTTTGTATCATCTGAATCGTGCTCGACTTGATTTCAAAGGTGTTAGCCGAGATTGCTGGTCTGATAATGCTAGACTGGATGTCATTGATCTTAGGCCGAGAATAGTCCATCAAAGCCTTCGGATTCGCTACTTGATCTCCCATTATAACGAGTGCTTCTTCTTCAACTTTCTCAACTTCTATTTCAAACTCTTCCTCCGCTTAATCCAGTGTTCTCTTGCGAGATTGAGAACGCGTTTGCATAAACGCCCTCTAGAGTACCTAAAATACAATAAGTACCCATGTAAATATAATATCTGAGTCACTGAACTTTAACGACCACTGATGACAAGAACATAAACTAAAATTTAACACCCAGTCCCCGGCAACGATGCCAAAAACTTGTTAGGGCGAAAACACGCGCTAAAATTCATGCAAGTATACGCGTTCACAAGTAATATATAATTCTTTCTAGTTCATTCTCACAGAGACTCTTTTGATTAAATTAAGATTTATGCACTTATGCAATAATGATATGGCTTTTGTTCAATGCTAAGATGAATAATAAGTTGAGATATTTTATAACAAAGAATTAACTAACATGCAATTAACTAAGAGAATAAAAGCGGTTGAATTACTTATACGAGACAAACATGGGATTCGAACTTCATTAATTTCTTAATTCAAAGTCATTATTATTAACATTAGCATGCAATGGTGATGACAACTCATCAGATAACACGAAATTGGTAATTACCAACTTTCGTTGTATGAATACCCTACTACCAGACATCCACAAAAGAGATAGAAACTGAATAGACACCAATTATGTTGAGAACCTATATGTCTATATAATTTTACAACATAAAGGTTTAATGCACAAGTTATCTGTCATGATTACATAGGGCCAGTAGGATGGTTAAAATTACCTATGAATCATGTATAATAAATACATGAACCTATGCTAGCATGGCAAGTTCTAAATCTCTATGTTCACTGTCGCTTCAATGGAGATTAACACACTATCTTATATGTTCGTGACGCATATAAGATGAATAAGCACAATCAATACTAGGATATCATACAATCACCACACACTAAGATATCGAAACAAATTAATTAAAGAAATCCAAAAATAAATCCGCTAGAACCCCACGATAACCATAACGACTCGTATAATTTTTATTATTTTAAAGGTGTAATAGTTGAATAATTAATTAAATAAGATATGTGTATTGGTTTTGACAGCTGTGTGTTGGGTCTTATTAATTATTTGTGATTTTAGGTGTATGGGATTGAATTGCGTAATTAACTATTAAGTTGTATTGTTTCGTTTCGCTTTTAAAAGTGATTTTATTGCAATTTTATTTTCATAAATATTTGTATTGTCTCTAATTTTTTTTTATAATTTTATAATTTCAATGATTATTTTTAGGATTTTATAAAATTGAGAAATCAATATTTCAGTAATTATTTATCTTTAAATGATTTTCTGATTGTATTTAATTATAAAAACGGTATTTAATTCTAGGATTCTTCAAAACTTACGAAGCTCATATTTTATGAAGTTTATAATATTCTGAGAATTTTAAAATTATTTTGGAAATTTTTGGGAATAATTTTACCCGCGTGTTGATTCGTTTAATTCTTAGAAACGAGTATAAATTGCGTTTTAGAAATATTTTTAAAATTTACATTTTAGTTAACTTCGGGATATTTATAGCATTTTAAGACTATTCTGGTAATTTTCTGAATTTGTTTCAGTTGCGACTTGTTTAATTTCGAATTTCGGGGCAAAACAGGTCATCAAACCTTTACATTTATCCCAACCTCCACGTGTCAACATTTCAGTAAATCAGTTATTCGTGTTACAATTAGAGTAAAAGGAAAAAAAACAAAACAATTACCCCCACCCCCTGTTTCTTCCCCGGCTTGGTTTTATCATCTCTCGGTTTCTTTCTTTGCTCTCTCTCGATCACTTCTCTCTCTAATCTCTCCCTCCCCCTTCCTGTTTCTTCTCCACCCCCTGTTATCCTGTTTTCTTCCCCTCATTTTCTGGTGAATTCTGGCGAGCCCTCAATTTTGTCTCTGTACACCTTTATATATGTGTGTGTGTGTGTTGAGTTATGTGTGGTGACTATTGAATCCCTGGTTGTTGTTTTGTTTGGTTCGGTGGTTCTTGGCGGCGCGTGAGCTACACGCGCGTGTCTGTATATCTTTTTGTTCGCAGTCTGTGTTGCAAATTGGTATAGTATTTTATTAATTTTTAATTCCTTTTATGCAGGAATTATTTGATTATGCATTTGTGATATTAATAATTTCGTGCGGGAATTATATTTAATCGGTGGAATTTTCGTGTTGGAACCCGAATAATTGGGTGCCCCGAAAAATTTTTCGCCGTCCGTGATGAATTCTTACGAGCGGATGATGGACCGTGATGATCGTTATCTGAGTCCTGATTTTATAAAATAATTTGTATTATTGTTTCGTACGTAATTAATTGTGTGATTGTGAAAATTGTATTGTGAAATTGTGATCTGTTGGGAATCGACGTCGATTATGTTTCGACGGGCAGACTTATTGTTAGGTCACACAACACTGTAGAAGGGGGTTGAAACAGTGTAGAATACAATCAAATCGATTTCGAAACAAGTAACAGTAAACAAATATATTTGATATAATAAACTCCGTTACAATGGAACTGTTCTCTCTCAGTGATGAAGAAATATCACGAGAGTTGCTAGGTTACAATGTATGATCTTCTCGATAATGATAACACATATAGTGTAAACCTATGTTTGTGTTTATATAGTACACAGTTACAAGATAACTTCTAATTGATATGGAATATAATTATGTCTCCTAAAATATATCAATCAGATATCTTATACAAGTCTTTAAGTCCTCTAACTCTTTCCATGCATATCTTCTTTTTGTATTAGTCTCGATCATCTTTCCTGTAAATCAGCTTCCTTCCTTAACTGTTAGTCCTCCAGTACTTAAGTTCGGATATCCATCTTCTGATATTATCTTCTGATAATCTAAGCCCTGATATCCTTAAGTTCTGACTTCCAGTAAGTACTGATTCCAGTAAGTACTGATATTTCCTGTTTGTTAAGATCTTGTCACACCCCCAACTTAAATAGCAGATTAAATATAGCTATTACAACATTTTAAAAGAAATAACATAACCAAATCCAAGATCTTACAATTTAGGGTTTGGAACAGCCCAATACTACCAACTATTACATCTGATTTTAAATACCGAGTCCTCACACAAAACTACTATCTCTTATTCTACCTGAGCTCGAACATAAGCATCAGCATCACAGGTCTTACGGGCAGTCTGCTTGATCTAACCATAGCTGCTAGCTGTAATATCAGGGTAAAGCAAGGAGTGATCCAAATGCTCAACAAATGCTAACAGTACGATACAAAACATAAATCGAGATATACATTAAAGAATGACAATGGAAAGACATAACCAATGATAACGAGGGAATAAACTATGGGTGATGGCATCATTTTTTTTGCTTGTATCAAAACAATTTCAAAATCACGTCTTAATCAAAATCATTTTATGACGCTACGGATTACAGCCGATGATCAGCCGTGAAGTAATCCCGAACCTCGCTGGGTTCTAAAACATTAATGGGAATCCCTACGCAACTTTTAAGCCTAATATAAGTGTGGAAAGGACTCGCGTCTCAGTCCAGATCCACCATTCAAGAAAACATTTATCCCCCTTTGGGACTGAAAACCCATATATTATTTATTTCAAAACTGATGCCAAATTATAACAAAAATCTCTTTTTACAGTAAACATTTTTATCAAGGAATTATAGATCAACTCGAAACACGGGAAATAAGGTACTGAATATCAGGGCCATGATTCACAAAACTATACTCTATTCAAGTAATTGAATGGTTTTCATATATCAAAGATTGGACAAGGGGATTTAGTGAGACTATTGGATATTATAAAAAGGGTAATGACAAATTGGGCTTGAAGCAATGGTTTCTCATCAAGGTTCATGTGCTAGATCATCAAGAAGGTAAGCTTTATGAATACTAAGGGTGTTAGGGTATGCAGAAATGATCTTTAACTCAGGATATATCAAAATTGTCAAGCTTTAGGATAAGAAAGAGGGTATCAATCAATGAGGAATCACGTTGGTAAGTATCTGACTATCAGAGTTCAAGGTAAGGTTCTATAGGGTTCAAGTTTCATGGTGAGATATTAATACTTAGGAATCATTAGCATGTTAATCAAGAGGATCAATCAAGTATTATAACAACTCTTTATTTTATCATGGCATTCAACTATCATGAAAAGACTTTTGAACTACTTGCAATACGTACTCGAGGGTTCATGGCATCTCTATATAATTCAAAGATAAACATAAGATACGCTTGATTTAATATATCAAATGACACAGGATAGTTGTAGCAATGTATGAACTATTAGCAGTAAATACGAAGGTCAAGTTGAATCACTTGCCTTGAGAAAGGCTGGTTTGGTCTTACTGGTAGGAGCAACTGGAGCTTCACTCGACCTTTATGGAAAGTTTTCGCTCGTCTCGAGATCCTACATAAATAATAATAATCCTCATTATAATATATTCTCACCAACTTAACCTATTTACAACCCAAAATTAAACACGGATGGCATTTAGGCCTATATGCACTTAATTTTATATTCACTTTTAAATTACAAGTGTACACACATAGCCACATAATCACATATCATATATTAATACCAAATAACACCATATACACCATAATGCAACACTAGGCTTGGATGATCTCGACTCACAACTTAAGTCACTTGGTCGCTAAACTAGACAAAGTCTTCAAATTTTGGCTTCCTAACTCGATGTGCCTTTACTAAACTATCCAAAAACCTATTGACCCTCACTTGTGCCTTTTACTCTACTGACCTTATACTATCTTACAACTATGGTGGTCAACCTAAATCTCACTCCTAAATGTTCTAAAACTATGTGATAAGTGAAAGTCATCACTGGTGCAAATTTCAGAATGACAACTATGGTTTCTTGAGTGCATTAGACACTGTTAAACTACAAGTTTTCCTTCAAAACTTTTACACAAGACTCTCCTGACCTAAGGGCATCTCACAAACTTGATGTGGCTCAAGGGCCTGGCTTGGGCCTAAGCTCAAAGTCCAAGGTTCCCCTGTTTTTCTGGGCAGAAAACGCCCTGACTTGAATTAACTTGTGACACATGGTTCTAAATCATATCCTATGAACTATGGTTGGAAAAACTTCTCTGACACTCCCTCTAACTAAGGCCCAACAGGGCCTAATGAGGGCCTACCCATGACGGTCAAATCTCCCTATTTCTAAGTTGCAACAAAACTGTCCCCTGCTGGACAGATTTTGTTATTCTACTTGTGCACCTAACCAAATGACATGCAAACCTCCAACCAACACCTAAAACCTTTTATATACTCCCAATACTAACTTATGGTGGCTTGGGCCTCAATTTCACATCAAAGACATGGTCCAACCTCACTCTAAACCTCAGGGTACTAAACTGATTTTCTGCAGAAACTATAACTCTCCTTTCTCCAAGGTTTTGACTTGACAAACTCAACTACCAACAACCCAATACCCAAAACAAGACTTAAACATGGTGATCTAATGAACTAACTCCCTTATACTCAAAATAATTTTGGTGGAGATCATCCTTACCTAAGGTACAATTATGACAAAACAAAAGAAACCACATTTCACAACTCACAAATCTTCATGCTTTTGAAATAACAAGATATGCATTTTTATGAAAGATAACCACGAATTATTATCATGCATCAAGGAGCATTAATCAATATTAACACCTTATTTCTACTGAAATTAAAGCTCACTAACAAAATCTTTCCAAATGATCAAAATCTTATAACATTCTAAGAGAAATCCACATGCATGCATGTCTTCAAGTTTTGCAAGCCAAACAATATGTTTTCTAAATATGTTTTACCAAGAAATTTACATGAAAGCCTAGCATGAGCTATATCTAGATGATCACTTAGCATGCAAGGAGTTTCATCAAATTTTCACCATAAAATTCAAGCCATTATCACATAAACATGCAAAAATTGAACAAAGCAACAAGAATAGTCTTAAGGACCATTCATTCGGCTCCCCTATGGTCATGGCTGAATGAAATGGAAGGGAATGGCCATTTAATCATCAAAAGTTTCCTTCTCAAGACTTGGCACTTATCCATTCTTTGTAGTCCTCTCAAAAACAACCCTAAACTCACAAGAATCAAGGTTGTACTTTGAGTTTCAACTAGAACCTTAACATGCAACTTTAAAACTTGAACTTTTTACTAAAAACTCTTTGGAATATATGTGATCATGGTATGGGAAGTAACATTTACTTGTGTAGAAGGTGGAAATGTGGTGGAGGAATGAAGAAAATGGGGAGGGGGTTGGTCTCGGCTGAAAACCCGAGAGGAGGGAGAGGAGGGCCGAGAGTGAGAGGGAGGAGGGAGGGAAGAAAGAGTGTGGTGGTGAGTGGAGTGTGAAATGATCATGGCACTTGCTTGTTTTATGGTTTTTGATTTGACAAAAAAATGAGTGGGAATGAGAATTGACAAGACTATCCCTCCACTTATACTTGTTTCATTTTGCATGCAAGGGTAAAGAAGGAATTTGGCTAGAAAAATAAGAGTTAGTGGGGTTGGAATTGTCCTCTTTGTCCTTGAAAAGAATGAAAGGGTGGTTTGCATGCAAGGGCTTTCTTGTAATTTGCTAAATATGACAACTAAAATTTATAAAGATTTATTTTTATAAAATAAAATACAAGTTCAAAAATTATAAAATTTATACCATAAAATAACTTGGATTTTTAGAAATTTTATAAAACTACTTTTGAATTTTTTGAACAAATAACTTTAAAAAGATATTTATTCAAGGTTTAAGATATTCCTTATAAATCAAAAATGGAAGAAATAATTAAACTTTTGATTTGAAAAATCATATACCACATATCGAAAATTTAAGACGCAGATATTCTCATTCACACAAGCATACAATAGTTGAATATATTGGCATTCGGGTTTATAATTACACCAAATTTTACAATTAATATTACACGGAAATGCCGGTTGTAACATCCTTTTCCCCTTAAGGGATTCTGTCCCCAGAATCTAAGAGAACAGATGAGGATACCGGAAACGTATATCAGACTCTAACTCCCAAGTCGATTCTTCGACCTTAGGGTTCCTCCAAAGCACTTTTACTAACTTTACTGACTTATTTCTAAGGCTCTTCTCTTGCCAGTCGAGTATTTTAATCGGTTGCTCCACAAATGACAGGTCTGCCTGAATTTCTACAGGTTCATATTCTATCACATGACTAGCGTCAGGATTATACTTCTTAAGCAACGACACATGGAACACATTATGCACGTGCTGATACTGAGGTGGTAAGGCCAACTCGTAGGCCACCTTCCCTACTTGACTCAAAATTTCAAAAGGACCTATGTATCTAGGTGCTAACTTTCCTTTCTTGCCAAATCTAGACAACCCTTTTCTAGGTGAAACCTTCAACAAAACAGCTTCGCCAATTTGGAATTAAACATTCTTACGCGCTGGATCCGCATACTTCCTCTGTCTATCTTGAGCAGCAAGCAACCTTTTCTGAATTAACTTGACTGAATCATGCAACTATTGTACCAATTTCGAGCCGAGAATCCTTCCTTCTCCTACTTCATCCCAACTTGTTGGTGATCTACATTTTCGCCCGTACAAAGCTTCGTATGGTGGCATGCCGATACTGGAATGATAGCTATTGTTGTAAGAGAATTCAATTAACGACAAATGGTCGTCCCAACTTCCTGCAAAATCGATTGCACAACTGCGCAACATGTCTTCGATTGTTTGAATTATCCTTTCACTCTGGCCATCAGTCTGCAGGTGGTATGCCGTGCTCATATTCAACTTCGTGCCAAGACATTCCTGAAATTGCTTCCAGAATCTCGAGTTAAATCGGGGATCTCTGTCTGAAACTATCGATACGGG
The DNA here is from genome assembly GCF_009905375.1 of Apium graveolens. Taxonomy (NCBI): domain Eukaryota; kingdom Viridiplantae; phylum Streptophyta; class Magnoliopsida; order Apiales; family Apiaceae; genus Apium; species Apium graveolens. The sequence continues at coordinate 147,871,860 of NC_133654.1, read as the reverse complement.
TACTCCATGTCTTAGTACGATTTCACGCACGTACAGATGAACCAATTTGTCCAATGACGACTTCTCATTAATTGGAAGGAAATGCGCCGACTTCGTAAGACGATCAACTATAACCCATATTGCGTCATGCCCGGATTTCATTCGCGGTAGTCCTACTATAAAGTCCATAGCGATATTTTCCCATTTCCATTCTGGAATCTTCAGGGGCTGAATTAATTCGCTTGGTCATTGATGTTCTGCCTTCACTTTCTGACAAGTATAACACTTCGCAACCCATTCTGCCACGTCTCGCTTCATATTTGGCCACCAAAAGTTCTTCTTTAAGTCTCGATACATCTTGGTACTTCCCGGGTGGATTGAAAATTTCGAATTGTGGGCTTCGTGGAGGATCTCATTCCTTAATTCAGGTACATGAGGAATCCAAATTCTGGAAGAAAACCTTAGTATCCCTTGCTCATCCCTTTGAGTATTAATCTCCTCTCCAGATAACTGATTCTTCTCTTTCTCCATTACTTCTTTTTGACACTTCTTTATCTTTTCCACTAGTGTTGGCTGAAAGGTCATTGGACGACAAACTTCCTCAACTTTTCCGCAAGCACAAAGTTCCAGTTCAAATATCTCGATTTCTTCAGATAACTCTTTTGATATTATCATCATATTCAGTCTCTCCTTCCTACTCAGTGCATCAGCCACTACATTCGCCTTTTCAGGATGGTAATTTATCGAGCAGTCATAGTCCTTGATCAATTCCAGCCATCTCCTCTGCCTCATATTGAGCTCCTTCTGAGTGAAAATGTACTTTAAACTCTTGTGATCCGTGTAGATTTCACACTTCTCTCCGTAGAGGTAATGTCTCCAAATCTTAAGTGCGAACACTATGGCGGCTAGTTCCAAGTCATGCATCGGGTACTTTAACTAATGCGGTTTCAACTGTCTTGACGCATATGCAATCACTTTACCGTGTTGCATTAATACACAACCCAAACCCTTATGTGAAGCGTCACTGAAAATTATAAAATTCCCTTGATCATCTGGTAGTACTAACACCGGAGCAGTTACCAATCTCTGTTTCAACTCTTGAAAGCTATCCTCACATTATGCACTCCATTCGAACTTCTGATTCTTTCTGGTGAACTTGGTCAATGGCGTGGTGATTTTCGAAAAATCCTTGACGAACCTTCTATAGTATCCTGCCAACCCTAGAAAACTTCGCACTTCCGTAGGAGTCTTTGGCCTCTCCCAACTCATAACTGCCTCAATCTTTGCCGGATCCACTTTAACTCCTTCATTTCCAATGACATGCCCCAAAAATTGAACTTCCTTTAACCAAAACTCACATTTGGTAAACTTGGCATACAACTTCTCTTGCCGAAGTATCTCCAATGCTATCCAGAGGTGCTGCTTATGTTCTTCTTCCGACTTAGAATAAATAAGGATGTCATCAATAAATACCACGATAAATTTGTCCAAATACTCCTTAAATACCCGATTCATCAGATCCATAAATGCGGCCGGAGCGTTGGTCAATTCAAACGGCATTACTAGGAATTCATAATGCCCATATCTGGTCCTAAATGCTGTCTTGGGAATATTTTCTTCTTTGATCTTTAATTGATGGTATCCCGATCTCAAGTCGATCTTTGAAAAGCATTTTGTTCCCTTCAGCTAATCAATAAGGTCATCTATTCTTGGTAGCGGGTAGCGGTTCTTGATCGTCACCTTATTCAACTCCCGATAATCTATGCATAGCCGCATACTCCCATCTTTCTTCTTGACAAACAGAACAGGTGCTCCCCATGGCGATGTGTTTGGCCGTATCACTCCTTTATCTAACAATTCTTGTAGCTGTCTCTCCAACTCTTTCATTTCTGCTGGTGCCATCCTATATGGGGCCTTTGAAACTGGTTTCGTGCCTGGAGCAAGGTTGATCTCGAACTTGATATATCGATCTGGTGGTAAGCCTGGTAGTTCATCGGGAAACACATCGGGAAACTCGTTAACTACGGGGATATCTTCTATGCTGGGACTGCCTTTTTCTGAATCCACTACATACGCTAGGAACGACTCACAACCTTTTCTAAGTAGCTTCTTAGCCTGAACAATTATAAGAAATAGCTGTTCTTGCCTCTGCCCCTTAAATACTACCTTCTCTCCACTCTTCATCTTTAAATACACTTTCTTGGTCTTACAATTAATCTGAGCGTTATTCTCTCCTAACCAATCCATACCTAGAATTATATCAAACTCCCCCAACTTGAAGAGTATCAAGTCGGCTGAAAACTTATATCCTGAAATGTTGACCTCACACTTCGGACAGAATTGATTCACAGGAATCTTCTCTTGGTTCGCAATTACCACATTTACTACCTCACTCATAATCATTTTATCACATTGAAGCTTATCAACAAAAGTTTCTGATATGAAAGATCTTGTTGCTCCCGAATCAATCAATACTTTAGCTTTGACATTATTGAGTAAAAGTGTACCTGCTATCACCTCAGAATTCTGAACAGCATGCTTCATCTTCAAATCAAATGTCCTTGTTGTTGCTTGCGGGGTTGGTGCGGGTGGTGGAGGTAATGCTAATACCTCGGCTGGCACGCTTGCACTGGTACTTGCCACGTTCATCAGAGCTTTGACTAGTCCGGTTGCCTTGCACTCCCTAGCTATGTGTCCAGTTCTCCCACACTTGTAACATGTAACTCCTGGCTTCGGTATCTTGCACTCATTTGCCAAATGTCCCTTCTGATTACACCTATAGCATGTCATGCTCAACTTATTACATAGTCCAGGGTGCCTTCTTCCACAGTGCTTGCACTCCGGTCTCTGGAACCTGTTTTCTCCAACTTGCCCTTGGCTCACCTGATTGTTCCCCTTCGATTCTTGCCTTTTGCCCAAATTTCCTTTCTTTTGAAAATTTCCGCCCTTATGGAAACCTATCCTCTTTACATTCCGATCTTGTGAACTCCCTGCTTCAGACTTTTCTCCATAAAATGGAACCTTCCTCTTCTTGTTATCGCTTTCCTTCCTTGACTGCGTCCCATTATTCTCAATCAGAGCAGCTTTCTGTACTACTCCCGCGTAAGTTTCAAGCTCAAACATAGCCACTCTATCTCTGATCCAAGGCTCCAATCCTTGCTGAAATTTCTTTGCTTTTTCCTCCTCAGTGCTGGTATACTTTGTCACAAACCTTGACAACTCAGTAAACTTCTTCTCATACTCCAGTATAGTCATGTTCCCTTGCTTCAGCTCCAAAAATTTAAGCTCCATCTGATTCTGCATGTACTTAGGGTAATACTTGTCCAGAAATAACTTCTTAAATCTCTCCCAAGAAACCTGCTGAGTGACTTCCATAGCTTTTACTGATTCCCACCAATAGATGACTTCTCCCTTCAAGAAGTAAGTAGCATACGGCGTCTTCTGATCGTCTTCTAACTGTACCAACTCAAAAGCCCTTTCCATCTCCTTGATCCATGTGTTAGCTATCACTGGATCAGTGGTATCATGAAATACAGATGGATTCACATTCTGAAAAGCCTTGAAAGTGACAATTTGTCTAGGTGGTACTGGTGGTTCAGGTGGTTGGTGTGGTTCACGGTTATCTTGGTTTTCAATTCGTTGTTGAAGAGTTAGTTGTTGTTGAGCTATAGCATTGGTTTGCTGTTGCAAAGTTTCCAGTAGTCGAAGAATGTTTGGGTATATGGTGGATGTGGTTGTTGGGTTCTTCTTTTTGGGAGGCATGATCCTGAAATAAGAGTTATGTCAAAACAGATATGAATGATAAAATGATTCGAGGGTATCGCATGGCATTCTTATTTACATATGGGGTCAAGTTTCCAAATTAAGCAGATATGGTGATGCATATAAAAACGTAAAATAACAGTTGAGAGCAAATGGAACAATAGAACATAATTATTGAATTTTGTTTTTAAAGGTCACAATACATAGGATTAGGACACAATACATAGTCTGATTCTAGGAATAACAGGCTTATTTAAAGGAAACAACGGAAACAACTGGGGATTCCACAGAGTCTGATAGTACAACAACATGAAAGGTAAATGGAAAGAACTAAGGCTCCACTCCATCTGAACGGGGCTTGGTAGTCTTTTCTTCTCGAAGCATCTTTACAATGCTCTGGAGCTCATCCGCCACCATCTGAATGACATACTGGCTGGTGCGGTCCCGGTGCGCTGGCATCTCCTCAAGCTTAGTGTTGACGTACTGAACCAAGGTCTCAAGTCTCGTAGTCATCTGCTCCTTGGGCTTTCCTTCGTAGTTTCGGCTGTCCGGATACACGTTCTTCAGTCGGTCTATCAGTCGGTCGTACTTGCCCTGAAGCATATCGAACTCGCGCCTCAACTCAGCATACACAGTGAAAGCAATAGTGTCGTCCGACCCAGAGGATGACGAGGAATGCGCCCTTTGCTGACAACCAATAAGAGGAGTATTAATAATAAATTTACTTAACCTACTCTCTCGCATAATATCTATAACCTACACACATATCCTATAACCTATTTGGGCTGTCCAGGGACTCTAAACCGTAGCTCTGATACCAAAACCTGTCACACCCCCAACTTAAATAGCAGATTAAATATAGCTATTACAACATTTTAAAAGAAATAACATAACCAAATCCAAGATCTTACAGTTTAGGGTTTGGAACAGCCCAATACTACCAACTATTACATCTGATTTTAAATACCGAGTCCTCACACAAAACTACTATCTCTTATTCTACCTGAGCTCGAACATAAGCATCAGCATCACAGGTCTTACAGGCAGTCTGCTTGAATCTAACCATAGCTGCTAGCTGTAATATCAGGGTAAAGCAAGGAGTGAGCTAAATGCTCAACAAGTGCTAACAGTACGATACAAAACATAAATCGAGATATACATTAAAGAATGACAATGGAAAGACATAACCAATGATAACGAGGGAATAAACTATGGGTGATGGCATCATTTTTTTTGCTTGTATCAAAATAATTTCAAAATCATGTCTTAATCAAAATCATTTTATGACGCTACGGATTACAGCCGGTGATCATCCGCGAAGTAATCCCGAACCTCGCTGGGTTCTAAAACATTAATGGGAATCCCTAGGAAACTTTTAAGCCTAATATAAGTGTGGAAAGGACTCGCGTCTCAGTCCAGATCCACCATTCAAGAAAACATTTATCCCCCTTTGGGACTGAAAACCCATATTTTATTTATTTCAAAACTGATGCCGAATTATAACAAAAATCTCTTTTTACAGTAAACATTTTTATCAAGGAATTATAGATCAACTCGAAACACGGGAAATAAGGTACTGAATATCAGGGCCATGATTCACAAAACTATACTATATTCAAGTAATTGAATGGTTTTCATATATCAAAGATTGGACAAGGGGATTTAGTGAGACTATTGGATATTATAAAAAGGGTAATGCCAAATTGGGCTTTAAGCAATGGTTTCTCATCAAGGTTCATGTGCTGGATCATCAAGAAGGTAAGCTTCATGAATACTAAGGGTGTTAGGGTATGTAGAAATGATCTTTAACTCAGGATATATCAGAATTGTCAAGCTTTAGGATAAGAAAGAGGGTATCAATCAATGAGGAATCACGTTGGTAAGTATCTGACTATCAGAGTTCAAGGTAAGGTTCTATAGGGGTTCAAGTTTCAGGGTGAGATATTAATACTTAGGAATCATTAGCATGTTAATCAAGAGGATCAATCAAGTATTATAACAACTCTTTATTTTATCATGACATTCAACTATCATGAAAAGACTTTTGAACTACTTGCAATACGTACTCGAGGGTTCATGGCATCTCTATATAATTCAAAGATAAACATATGATACGCTTGATTTAATATATCAAATGACACAGGATAGTTGTAGCAATGTATGAACTATTAGCATTAAATACGAAGGTCAAGTTGAATCACTTGCCATGAGAAAGGCTGGTCTGGTCTGACTGGTAGGAGCAACTGGAGCTTCACTCGACCTTTATGGCAAGTTTTCCCTCGTCTCGAGATCCTACATAAATAATAATAATCTTCATTATAATATATTCTCACCAACTTAACCTATTTACAACCCGAAATTAAACACGGATGACAATTAGGCCTATATGCACTTAATTTTATATTCACTTTTAAATTACAAGTGTACACATATAGCCACATAATCACATATCATATATTAATACCAAATAACACCATATACACCATAATGCAACACTAGGCTTGGATGATCTCGACTCACAACTTAAGTCACTTGGTCGCTAAACTAGACAATTCTTCAAATTTTGGCTTCCTAACTCGATGTGCCTTTACTAAACTATCCAAAAACCTATTGACCCTCACTTGTGCCTTTTACTCTACTGACCTTATACTATCTTACAACTATGGTGGTCAACCTAAATCTCACTCCTAAATGTTCTAAAACTATGTGATAAGTGAAAGTGCTCATTGGTGCAAATTTCAGAATGACAACTATGGTTTCTTGAGTGCATTAGACCTCTTAAACTACAAGTTTTCCTTCAAAACTTTTACACAAGACTCTCCTGACCTAAGGGCATCTCACAAACTTGATGTGGCTCAAGGGCCTGGCTTGGGCCTTCTTGGGCCTAAGCTAAAAGTCCATTTTCCCCTGTTTTTCTGGGCAGAAAACGCCCTGACTTGAATTAACTTTTGACACATGGTTCTAACTCATATCCTATGAAATATGGTTGGAAAAACTTCTCTGACACTCCCTCTAACTAAGGCCCAACAGGGCCTAATGAGGGCCTACCCATGACATGGTCAAATCTCCCTATTTTTAAGTTGCAACAAAATTGTCCCCTGTTGGACAGATTTTATTATTCTACTTGTGCACCTAACCAAATGACATGCAAACCTCCAACCAACACCTAAAACCTTTTATATACTCCCAATACTAACTTCTGGTGGCTTGGGCCTCAAATTGCACATCAATGACATGGTCCAAACTCACTCTAAACCTCAGGGTACTAAACTGATTTTCTGCAGAAACTATAACTCTCCTTTCTCCAAGGTTTTGACTTGACAAACTCAACTACCAACAACCCAATACCCAAACCAAGACTTAAACATGGTGATCTACTGAACTAACTCCCTTATACTCAAAATAATTTTGGTGGAGATCATCCTTACCTAAGGTACAATTATGACAAAACAAAAGAAACCACATTTCACAACTCACAAATCTTTATGCTTTTGAAACAACAAGATATGCATTTTTATGAAAGATAACCACGAATTATTACCATGCATCAAGGAGCATTAATCAATATTAACACCTTATTTCTACTGAAATTAAAGCTCACTAACAAAATCTTTCCAAATGATCAAAATCTTATAACAATCTAAGAGAAATCCACATGCATGCATGTCTTCAAGTTTTGCAAGCCAAACAATATGTTTTCTAAATATGTTTTACCAAGAAATTTACATGCAAGCCTAGCATGAGCTATATCTAGATGATCACTTAGCATGCAAGGAGTTTCATCAAATTTTCACCATAAAATTCAAGCCATTATCACATAAACATGCAAAAATTGAACAAAGCAACAAGAATAGTCTTAAGGACCATTCATTCGGCTCCCCTATGGTCATGGCCGAATAAAATGGAAGGGAATGGCCATTTAATCATCAAGAGTTTCCTTCTCAAGACTTGGCACTTATCCATTCCTTGTAGTCCTCTCAAAAACAACCCTAAAATCACAAGAATCAAGGTTGTACTTTGAGTTTCAACTAGAACCTTAACATGCAACTTTAAAACTTGAACTTTTTACTCAAAACTTTTTGGAATATATGTGATCATGGTATGGGAAGTAACATTTACTTGTGTAGAAGGTGGAAACTTGGTGGAGGAATGAAGAAAATGGGGAGGGGGTTGGTCTCGGCTGAAAACCCGAGAGGAGGGAGAGGAGGGCCGAGAGTGAGAGGGAGGAAGGAGGGAAGAAAGAGTGTGGTGGTGAGTGGAGTGTGAAATGATCATGGCACTTGCTTGTTTTATGGTTTTTGATTTGACAAAAAAATGAGTGGGAATGAGAATTGACAAGACTATCCCTCCACTTATACTTGGTTCATTTTGCATGCAAGGGTAAAGAAGGAATTTGGCTAGAAAAATAAGAGTTAGTGGGGTTGGAATTGTCCTCTTTGTCCTTGAAAAGAATGAAAGGGTGGTTTGCATGCAAGGACTTTCTTGTAATTTGCTAAATATGACAACTAAAATTTATAACGATTTATTTTTATAAAATAAAATACAAGTTCAAAAATTATAAAATTTATACCAGAAAATAACTTGGATTTTTAGAAATTTTATAAAACTACTTTTGAATTTTGTGAACAAATAACTTTAAAAAGATATTTATTCAAGGTTTAAGATATTCCTTATAAATCAAAAATGAAAGAAATAATTAAACTTTTGATTTGAAAAATCATATACCACATATCGAAAATTTAAGACGCAGATATTCTCATTCACACAAGCATACAATAGTTGAATATATTGGCATTCGGCTTTATAATTACACCAAATTTTACAATTAATATTACACGGAAATGCCGGTTGTAACAGATCTAAAAACTAAACATGAAATATATAGACATGACATCTCAAATATATCTAACAATCTCCCCCAACTTGTAAATTATGCAAAATATACAAGTTAATAGATTTGATGATGTCAAAACATTTAAGTTCAAATGATATAAGAGTTTAGTATGACTATTAACTACAACTTACACTCCTTTTAGCTTTACCAACTTCACTGGATCAATCTGAATCCATAATGATTCTTAACAAAATCTCTTACCAGCTTGTCTTCAGCTTTCCTTCGAATTTCAACTAACTGTGCTTTGACCTGCATCAGTTCTTCATCTTTACTATCACCAATCTGATAAATGGCTATTCTGAGAGCTTGAATTGATGTTCTTTCAAGTCCATCACCAAGTCTGATAACTCTAGCATGTGAAGAGTTTTCATTATAACATAACCATCTTCCTTTCAGAATAACTTCCACCTTAGCAGAATTCTTCAGCATAGGAATTTCTCTTCCATTATCTTCAGTAATCATTGGTATATATTGAGAAGTCTTTGTACCAGAGATTTTAAATAGATCTCTTATAGCCTTCAAAATGTATTCTGACCATCTTCTTGTAACATCATATTTTACTTCCAGAAGATAGTGAATATGTTGAAGTTCTCTGACATACTTTTTTAGCACATCAGTATCAGCTAGTCTGTAAGTTAATCCATCATAGAGAAATAAAATCAATTTCTCCTTTAGATTTTTCTTATCATGAGCATCTATCACGATTTGAGCAGACAACACCTTGTCAAGGTGCTTTTGTTTGATTTGTTCATATGGTTTGTCTGTCAACATGAAAGGATCTCTTAGAGTAACTTCTACTCCTGTTTGTATTTTCTCTTCATTAGAACCTAATCCAGCTTTATCTCTAGGTTGCTTGGATCTCAATCCAAATGTTGCGAGTTGATTCACCAAGAGATTGGATTTTGGTTTAACTGGAGTAGCTTTCTTCCATAACAACTTCTTCTTATCAGCAATTGTCATTTTTTCCAAATTAACTTGATCATAATTTGTTATTTCTTCTGTAGTTTGTTGTTCTCTATTCTGAACAACTTGAGCAGTGTCAGAGGTTGTTTTAGATTCTTCAATTACCTTTCATCTCTTCAGAATTTGAACAGTTTCATCTTCTATCAAATCATCATCATGCACTGTAGTTTGATAGACTGGAATGGAAGAACTTATCTTTTTCTCAATCTTGAACTTTTCCTTGAACATCATATTTTCCTTGAACTTTTCCTTGATCTCTACTATTATCAGATTTTCCATGGTCATCACTTTTATCATCCTTTTTCTTCAGTATTTCAGTAGGTGAGCATTTGGACTTAATTACCTTCTCCCCCTTTTTGGCATCATCAGGAAGTAAGAGAGAAAGAAGAAGTTCAAATGAAGATTGGATTTCTTCCAATTGAGCTTTCATAGAAACTTGGTTAGCCAGGACCTCATCAATTTGGGCCTGTTGCTTCTCTTGAATCTTCTCAATGGCTTCAATTTTCGCAAGAGTAGGTCTGATATATCTATTCTTGTCAAGCTTAAGCTGTAGATCTAGCTTATTAGCATGTTCCTTTAGTGTATCAACCTTCTCATGAGTAGAAGTATGTAGACCTTGAAGATGTTTAGTAGATAGAGAAGTGATCTTGAGTTGTGTCTTTAAATCAGTATTTGTGAGCAACTCATCAGCTTTAGCAATATGCTCTGTCAAAATATTAGAACTTGGAATAAAATTAGTGTCATTCCACTGCTTGGTCCACTCCACACCTCTGTGAGCATCCTCCCAAGGAATAGGTGCTTCCTTTTCAACAAATTTCTTCACCAATTCTTCCTTTCCTAGTATAGGAACTGGAGTCTCAACAGAAACATTGTCTTCAGAACCCGAGGAAGACTCATCATGTTCTGACAGCACAACAGTGTTTGAAGCAACTGGAGATTGAGGAACAGCTTCATTTAAATTCTGAACATCAGAATTTATCTCCAGAGCTGGTGTGGTTGATGTAGATGGTATCTCAGCATTTAAAATTTGAAAATGAGTTGAAAATTGCTGAGCTTCTATAGATGGAGCTTCCAAACAAAGAACATTTGGTATATTCAAATTATGAATATCTATTTCAGAATTTTTAGCTTGTTCTTTAGCATCATATGTAGCTTTGATAGGTGAGACAGGAGGGGTTACAACTGTATCAGTAGTAGTTTCTTTGGCTTGAGCTGGAAGGGCTTCAATAACAATTGGTTCTTGTGAGATCCAAGATTTCTGATACCCTTCCTCAGCTTCTTTAGTATCTTCTGATGGAGCCTTAGCCAAATGCCTGTTAGCCTTCATTTTCTTCAATCTCCTTTCCAATGAAGGAGTAGCTTTAGCAGCTTCAGAACTTACAAATTTCTTCTTCAAAGTATCAGAACTTTGAGCTGTAGTTTCTTTCTGAGAAGTAACATTCTCAGCTCCAACTATCACAGGTTCTGATGCATGATCCCGTGCTTCAATTATTTCCTCAAAATAACAAAAAATATTAATGACCATAATTGTAATCAAAACATTCATCAAAGGATAAATTTGAAAATAGATGAAGTAAAGATTAACAAATTATAATTAAAATATGCACAGTCACATAATTTGAGAAACAGAGACTAAATCTTGTAATTAAAGGAAATTTCATTAATATATCAAACAAGTACATTTCATGAAATTTATCGATTACATGCAAAAATTACAAGATAGTCCTATTCTAAGATTCTTAACATCAACAGCCTTAGTCCTAGTCTAAGAAGACCTAATGACTAGTTCCTCCTGCTGCTGACAAAGAGCACTGCAAGACGGATGATCCGTTCTTGCTGAATGAGAGCCTGTCTCCTTTCTTCTTCCAATCGATCGAGATGAATCTGGTAGTCCATCAAAAAGAACAAGAGGTCTGTGTGAACCTCTTGTGGAACAGAGTTCCAGAGCTCTTCAGGAATGGCGGTGACATGCCACTCCTGTTGCCAGTCATCACAACTCAACTCTATATTGAAAGTTTCATAGTTCATGAACAAGTTGAAAAGAACCATGTTTGTTTATGAAGAAGAAAAATGAGAGAATTAAAAGAGAGAGTGAGTTTGTGAGAAAATGGAAGATGATTTGGCTGGGATGAAAAGTCGGTTTAAATAGCGAATGGAATACCAAGGGACGCGAGGACTGTTTAACGATTAAGAGTAAAAATAATGATGCCTCGACTTCCTAGACCGGTGTGTAATAATAAAAGTCAGTAAAAAGTTAAAGCAAGAGTTAATGAGCACGTAAAATAAACAATAATTACTATACACATGCAGTTTTTTAAGACCAACACGTTTATCACTAACCCATAATGATTATGACTATTTTTATCTTACCCAAATATATTCTGATTTGAATATGACTATTTCAGATTTAACCACAAATAAGTCAAGTAAATAATAATGACACGTAAGCATCAAGGATTCCATCAGGATTTAATATCAGAACTTAACTTATATCAGATTTTAACAGTCATCAGAATATGGCTTCTAAACTCAAAAAGTGAATATCTTTTTTTGTGATTCTTCATACAAATACTGACTTGTTTTCTTCAGAGTTTAATCATCAGAACTTCCATCAGAACTTGTCCTCAGAAATTATACAAATGACACTTAACTGTTTGTCAAAAACAACTTAATCACCACAGTAATTTTCATCATTCATATGGAGTGAAAGTATGTGCATTCAGCATAATATCAGATAAAGATTAAAGTCTGATAAACTTCAGTAAATCTTAGAAATAAGGCATAACTCAGAAAAGTCCTTAAAATCTGTCATCAATCATGAAGTCTACTCAAGAATAAATTTATGCAAAAGTCCACCTCAACTGTTTGTGCTCATTTTATGCATCTTTTGAAATTCCTTTTTACAGTGGCTTCTCAGTGTAAGTGAGTCACGATTGCTTATCAGAAATTATGCTGTTGTCATAGTATTTATCCAGTAATCAGAGAATGTGAAAAGTCACCAAGAAAATTTATTTGCCTTTCTAATGCATATTACTTAATACCAGCAATGCACTTGGGTCTTCCCTTTCACATATTTACTCTAGATCTCAAAGGAGTATTTTCTTTTCTTTTCTTTTCTTTTCTTTTGATAAGTGAGGCTTATCAACATTTAGTTCATTCTTAAGATTTACTGACATCAGAATCTAACAGATACGAAGCAAGAATCTAGTTTGTGACTTAGTAATAAGATACACAAAGTAAACTTGACTAAGCTCAAAATCAGAATTTTCTAGTGTTAATGAGTTTCCACATAAACAACTACTTCAAACATGGGATTTCTAGTATGTTAAAGACTACTACGTCAGCATCTAGCACAGTTATCCTTATTAGGTTGAATAGTCACAGAACATTCAAAACACTATCATAGTTTAAAGATCCACATCAGATAACAATTAGTATTTAATGAATTTCAATTAAAGAACAGATTTCATGAAGATAAAACAATCTGTAAACACTGATCATAAAGTCTGAAACATGAGAACAAAAACTAAGCAGATTTAGAGAAAGAACCTGAAACCATTCCAAGTTCATTTACCAGTCTTGTAAAAGTAGCTTCACATAGTGGTTTGGTGAAGATATCTGGTAGTTGTTGATCTGTTGGAACAAAATGCAATTCCACTGTACCTTTCATCACATGTTCCCTTATGAAATGGTACCTAATGCTGATGTGCTTTGTCATTGAGTGTTGAACTGGATTACCTGTCATAGCAATAGCACTTTGATTATCACAGTAACTAGGGATCTTAGAAAATTCTAACCTATAATCCAGTAACTTATTCTTCATCCAAAGAATCTGTGCACAACAGCTTCCTGCAACAATATATTCTGCTTCTGCAGTTGATGTGGAAATTGACTTCTGTTTCTTGCTAAACCAAGAAACCAATCTGCCTCCAAGAAATTAGCAGCTTCCACTAGTGCTTTTCCTATCTATTTTGCATCCTGCAAAATATGCATCTGAGTAACCTATTAGCTTAAAATCTGATTCTCTAGGATTCCACAATCCCAAATCAGTTGTACCCTTAAGGTACTTGAAAATTCTTTTCACATCTATTAAGTGAGGTTCTCTTGGATCAGACTGAAATCTTGCACAAAGACAGGTAGCATACATGATATCAGGTCTACTTGCAGTTAAATAGAGTAAAGAACCAATCATACCTCTATAGTTAGTAATATCTACTAGTGAGCCAGTATCTTTATCTAACTTGGTTATAGTGGCCATGGGAGTGGATGCTCTTGAACAATATTGCATTCCAAACTTCTTCAGTAAATTTATGGTGTACTTGGATTGATAGATAAAAGTTCCTTCTTCGTTTTGCTTGACTTGAAGGCCCAGAAAATAGCTGAGTTCTCCCATCATACTCATTTGATATCTTGACTGCATTAGCTTCGCAAACCTCTCACAAAGTTTGGCATTTGTGGAACCAAATATAATATCATCAACATATATCTGTACCAAAAGTAAGTCCTTTCCATGGTTGAGGTAGAACAGTGTTTTATCAATTGTACCTTTGTGAAATCCACTTTCCAGAAGGAATTGAGCTAAAGTCTCATACCATGCTCTAGGAGTTTGCTTAAGGCCATAAAGTGCTTTGTCAAGCCTGTAGACATGATTTGAAAATTTTGAATCTACAAAGCCTAGAGGTTGTTCAATATAGACCTTTTCTTCCAATTCTCCACTAAGAAAAACACTTTTCACATCCATTTGAAAGACTTTAAACTTTTTGTGAGCAGCATAAGCCAAAAAGATCCTTATGGCTTCTAATCTAGCAACTGGTGCAAATGTTTTATCATAATCAATACCCTTCTATTGAGAGTAGCCTTTAGAAACCAACCTTGCTTTATTCCTTGTAATTATGCCATCACTGTCAGTTTTGTTTCTGAACACCCATTTTGTGCCAACAACTGGTCTGTTCTTTGGTCTTGGCACTAGGGTCCAGACTTTATTTCTTTCAAATTCATTTAACTCTTCCTGCATTGCTTGCACCCAATTAGTATCTTGAAGAGCTTCTTCCACTTTCTTTGGTTCAGTCTGAGATAGAAAAGAATGATAGAGACATTCATTTGATGTTGCAGTTCTAGTTGTGACACCTGCTTCAGGATCTCCAAAAATTAAGTCAGGTGTATGTGATTTGGTCCACTTCCTTGCAGATTGAAGTTGACTTCTAGAACTGGATCCTCCCCCATGATCCATGCTGTCTCCATCAGCATTTTCTGATACTCCCCCTGTAGTTATGCTCTCTGAGACTTCAGAGTTTGACTTGGATCCTTCAGGATTTGAAGTATCAGAGCTTCCAGAATTATCAGAATTTGGCTCATCAGTACTAGGTGAATCAGAGCTTCCTGATGCTTCTTGAGAGTCTTGAGATGTGGTAGGATCTTCAGCTTGACCCCCTGGACAGGTGCATTTTCCTTTGGAGTCATTACCACAGATTCAATGACATCAGTACTTACAGGTTCAGAGTTTAATTCATCAGAATTTACAGAATCATAATTTAAGTCTTCATTTTCAAATCTCAGCTGATCGTGATCATTGAAATCTTCATGTCAAGTAATCTTCTTATCATCAAAAGATACATTGATAGATTCCATGACAACCATTGTTCTTAAATTATAGACTCTGAAGGCTTTTGTGGAAAGTGGATATCCAACAAAGATTCCTTCATCAGCTTTTAGATCAAATTTTGACAACTGCTCAGGATGAGTCTCAAGAACAAAACATTTGCAACCAAATGCATGAAAGTATTTCAGACTTGGCTTCTTTTTCTTCACCATCTCATATGGTGTTTTTCCTTGCTTGTTTATAAGTGTTGCATTGACTATAATCATATCATATTTCTTCTTTGCAATAGACATGACATTGACTGGACCAAATAGATCAACATGCAGTAGGTGATAAGGCTCAAGAATTGATGACTCAGTTTTGCTCTTGAAAGAAGATTTTCTTTGTTTTGCCTTTCGACATGAATCACAAAGGCCATCAGGAGCAAATACTGATTTTGGAAATCCTCTCACAAGATCTTTCTTTACAAGCTCATTTATGTTATTGAAGTTTAAATGAGAGAGTCTTTTGTGCCAATTCCAGCTTTCTTCAATTGATGTTCTACTCATCAGACAGATTGCAGAACCATCATGACTTGTTGAAAGTCTGGCTTCATAAATATTACCATACCTGTATCCTTTCAGAACCACTTTGCTTGTAGAATTACTTATAACTTCACAGTGTTCTTCAAAGAAATCCACATGATAACCTCTGTCACAGATTTGACTCACACTCAGCAGATTGTGTTTAAGTCCTGATACAAGAGCTACTGTTTCAATGATGACATTCCCAAGATTAATATTGCCATATCCCAGAGTTTTTTCCATGTTTCCATCTCCATAAGAAACTCCTGGGCCAGCTTTCTCCATAAGGTCTGAGAGCAGGGCTTTATTTCCCGTCATACGTCCTGAACATCCACTATCCAGTACTAGGATGTTTTTCCTGTTGCCCTGCAATCACAAAGACCACTAATGGTTAGTTTTAAGGACCCAAAATTGCTTGGATCCTTTTTCCTTTTAAGTTTATTAACATTTGCATCGGATTTAATATCAGATTTTATGCTAACATGCTGTTTATCAGAACTTATATTAGACTTTGCATCAGACTTTACACTCGAAGGAATTAAAGCAACTTTCTTCAAAGAAGGTTTTATTTGATAATAATCATAGTATAAACTATGATATTCCTTACAAGTATAAATGGAATGGAATAAACTACCATAATGAAAACAAGGATTTTGTGGCTTAAACCTAAAAGACCGACTCTTAACTCCTGACTTAGGAGGTAAAGAGTTTATATTCTTATTCTTCCTGCAAAAAGAAGCAAGATGGTTAGAGTTTCCATAGTTATAATATTTCTTTCTAGGAGCATTAGGAACAGGCATATAATTATTGCTTTTATTCACACCTTCCTTTTCATTCCTATTTTTCCTAGCTGCCTTAACCTTGTTGACATTCCTTATTTCTTTCAGATTATGCTTAAGCTACTTTTTCGTCATTAAGCCTATGTTGACTTCAGCTGGTTTATCCTGTTCTAATTTGTCAGAAGTTGACTTCTCCTTAACTTCTGCACAAACTCTTTCATCTTTTCAGAATCAGATAGCTACAAACTTAACAGGATTTACCTTTGCTTTAATAGTTTGTTTAACAACAATTGGCTCAATTTGTTCAGTTCCTTTTTCACTTTTGTGATATCCATAACCTAAGCCCTCTTTCCAGTTTCCACTACTTAATAAATTCTGAGTTGTTCTGCCAGAGTTAGTCCACGTCCTGATAATCTCTTTTTCTTTTTCTAACTCAGTTTTGAGAGATTTATTCAATTTTAGCAATTCATCTCTAACATAAAAAGCATCATCTCTCTCTTTCTGAGTTTGATGGAACATAACTAACTCTTTTTCTAAATAATCATTCCTTTTCTTATAAGCAAGATTTTCAGAAGTTAATCTTTCACATGTTAAAGTTTGATCTCTGTAGCTAATAAACATGGTTTTAAGATATAATCTCAACTCAGTAATATCATCAGTATGAAAGGCATAAGTTGTTTGAGGTACCTTTAATTCAGCAGTTTCAGGGTTACCATCAACATTTGCCATCAAGGCATAGTTCTCCTCATCTTCAGAATTTGAAGTGTCTGTCCAGCTTTTCTTCTTTGTGACAAGTGCTTTGCCTTTGTCACTTTTTCCTTTCTTACAGTCAGGAGATATGTGGCCTTTCTCACCATAATTGTAGCATTTGACATTTGAGTAATCTCCTCTGTCAGACTTTCCTCCTCTGCCTTCAGATTTTCTGAAACCCTTTTTATCAGTACTTCCACCTTTCTTGAAAAACTTCTTTCCCCTTATGAATTTCCTGTAGGCTATATTTGTGATGCCCTTCACCATAAGAGCACACAATTTCATCATCTCTTCATCATCATCTATTTCAGGTAAACTTTCAGTTTCTGAATCATCATCATCAGTACTTGATGATTCCGAATCAGACTTTATGATGAGAGCCTTTCCTTTGCCTTTCTTTTAAACAACCACTTTGGGGAATTCCTCCTCAGCCTTAAGAGCAACTGTCCTTGACTTTCTCCCTTGTCTCTTGCTTCTTTGATCCATCTCAAGTTCATAAGTCTTGAGCATTCCATAAATTTCATCAAGAGTAGTTTCATCAAGAGCATAGTTGTCTCTTAACCTTGTTGATGTTTTGTTAGAACTGCCTTAACCTTGTTGTGTCTTTCCTATATATTTATGTTATTGGCAGTGGTCTATAGTAATTTCCAGCTTCCATCCCGGGAGAACAGATCAGACTCAGACAGTTCCGATTCAGAGAGAACTTTAGATGTGGTAGCTGAAGAGACTCATTTGCCTCCCCCGCCAGTGCCCCCGTTTGTACCGAGAGATATGTCAGGACCTAGTGTCCATCCCCGTTGGGTATGGAGGCCAGTATCTGCTGTTAGGGATTTCCCACCAGGCTGTGGACCCAGTTATTCTTCCTCTAGACCTCTGGTTCCTCCATCTGCTCCTTCAGGTACCTCTTCCCCGATTCCATATCATGTTCATCGGGCGGTGAACAAGTCTTTCATTAGAGAGCAGAGCCCGGAGCTGGCTGTGCACCTCGATCGAGTACAAGTTGGACCTTTTCAGGGCATCCTTGTCCCTTCACCTGCTATTCAGGTCCGAGTGAGGTCTTTGACTCAGACTGCGGTTGAGCGAACTTGGACTATTGATCCTTTTATTAGCTCAGATTTTAGGGTCATTCAGTACCATGACCTGGTTAATTGGCTGGTGTTTGGTTTAGGATCTATTGGTGGCAGTGGTAGTGGTTAGAGCAGAGTTGCAGCAGTGTTAGACAGAGCTCAGAGTTGGTTCTTAAAGAGTTCTGTGGTTCTTTTCATTATATATGTACATTATGTTGTTGTAGTTTATACTAGTCGGATTTCTGTATGGTTTAGGATTTCTGTAGTTTATATGTAAATTCGATCAGTTGTATAAGTTGGATTTCTGTATGGTTGTTATATAGTAGCTGCTTCATTATGTTGTTCAGTTTTCATATACTTGTGCGTTCTTATTATTGTTGTTACTATTATTGTTGCTTCTGTTGCTCGTATTTTTAGAATATAATCATTCACTCAGGATGGATCCAATTAACTGAGGATGAGGATATTGTCTTAGTGGCAGCATTCTCCTGATACATATGTATAAACTGTGTTAGGTCCCAATATATTTGTAGAAGGGGGGGTTGAATACAAACTTTACCGTTTAATCGAATTTAATGCGGAATAAAAAAGTGAAACAAAATTCAAGTTAAATAAAACTATTATTAAGCTTGAAAGGTGTTACAACAACGGTATCGTTTACAACGAATTAATCTCAAATAAATTATTACAAATCTAGAATAAATTCGACATGAACTTTTTCTATTTTTGCAATAAAAAGATCAAATGCTAAATGTAATAACCCCAATTTTTAGGAAATTTTTGAAACCCTTATGAATAGTGTTTTTGCTGAATGAGAAAACTTTTCATGCCACACTATGTAGGGGTTCTGATATGGATATTCTGAGATTTTATTAGTACTTTATATGGGATATAAGTGTATGTAAAGATCGTCAGAATCCAAATCCGAACACTTTGATTTTTCCCGGAAATACACTAGATACGGAAAGATTTGAGAAAAAGGTAACAGGATAAAAAGGATTTAAATTAAAGGATTATAGGAGAGGATCATAAAAGGAATATAATATATTGAGAAAGGTTAAGGAAACCTAAGTAATAAGATCCCGGGTATGATCCCTCAAACGATAAACGAAAATGAAAGTTAAGCGAACCGTATAACAGATCAGCGGTCATTAGGCAAACGATTAGGAAGTTAATCAAGGGGATTAGTGGGGATGATGTCATCCAACCAATAGAAAGAGGACAAGGAGGGGAGGATGACATCATGAGGATGACTCAAGCATGACATGGGAAGGAAGGAGATGTGGTGGCTTTTTAACCACACAAAATCAAGGGCAACTAGGTAATTTACTAAAACAAACACAAAAATCAAACCAACCAAGCCAAGCAAATCATTTTTCATCAAAATCAAAAAGAAACCAAGGCATTGTTCTTCACGCTCTCGGCCAAAACAGAACCAGAACACTAAAACTGCTGTATCTCCTTCATTTCTCACTCAAATATTGTGTTCTATAGCTCATTGGAAAGGTATTGAGATGGCCTACAACTCTTGTTCACAAGTCTCGTCCAAATAATCATGGTAAGACCCTCAGTTTTACAGTTCTTTAAATCGGACTTTTAGAAACTTCAAAGCCTAACTTTGTGTTCTTGATTTCTTTGGAAAGATCAAGCTTGTAGG
Organism: Apium graveolens; assembly: GCF_009905375.1. NCBI lineage: Eukaryota > Viridiplantae > Streptophyta > Magnoliopsida > Apiales > Apiaceae > Apium > Apium graveolens. The sequence goes on along the minus strand of NC_133654.1, from coordinate 147,851,847 downwards.
AGGCTCCCTAAGGCTTCCTAGCAACTTAACACCTCCCAAGGAAGGTATAAACTTCAAACCCTAGCCTTTACTTTATTTGTTAGTAAGTTTAATGGTTGGTGTTGTGAAATGAGAAGCATGGATTGTGATTATTAGTAGTTTGGTTTGATTTGGAAGTGTTTTGGTAATTGAAGCTTGATTATAGTTCATAGGTCTTGATTGTGGTTGTTTGAGTTGAAAACCTTGGAGATTATGGACTGATGTGGTATGGTTTAGGTGAAGTTTTGTTGTATTGATGGTTATGAGTTGGTTGGTGGTTAATTGGAGTAGTTTAAACATTGGTAATCGCGTAAACATAGCCGTCGTAACGTCCGATTTTCTTTGGACTGTTTTTGTGCATAACATTAGGACCCGAGAACCCCCTGCTAGATTATGACCACTTCCATGTTTAGTTAGCTCATGTTACGAGCTTCGTTTTGATATGTAGTTCGTTCGATTCCGATGCACGGTTTAGGAGAAACGACCGTTTCAAGTAACGGCGTTTCGCGAACGAAACTTTTCCCCTCTCCTTACTTTGAAACATAGGTTAAAGACCAAAAAGGGTTAATTAATGTATGAAACATTTATGGTAAGTGTGTTAGGCAGTTGGTAAGACACTCGCGAAGGAATCGCCTTAAAACTCGTAAAGGTTAAATTATTAAAAATGGTGGAGCCGAGGGTACTCGAGTGACTTAAGAGAATCAGTAAGCGCAAAACAAGCGTTAGAGTCTAAGTTAGTTAAAGTATAGATTTACAAGTGACTTTGGTTTAATTCCAACTTACTTGTTGTTTATAGGTTACCAGACTCGTCCCGAGCCATTCGTAACCCCCAGTCGCTCAGGCAAGTTTTCTACCCGTTATATTGTTGTGGTGATGTATATGTGTATATGCATGATCTTGCGATAAATGCATATTTGTTATTAGCAAATTCTTGCGATATATTGTAGCATGTGATATGGTATATATGCATGCCTGATTTATATTCTTGGTTTATATATCTGTTGGTTCAAATGCTTATAGTTGCATAATACCTATGCTAGAGATAAGCGGTATTTGAGTTTACCCTTAGTATAGGGGATAAAAGGTGAACATGTTTCTAAACCGGGAGGCGAGGCTCCCGAGTATAATATATATTTATATATATATTGATATAGTTTTTAAAACTATTAATCGAATAAGGTTTATTCGATAACTTTATTTTATTTAATGAATATTATTACGAATATTCATTCGAGGACTTATGACTCCTTTTATTTTATTATTTGAATATTATTTGAATATTCATTCGAGGGCTTATGACTCTTTTATATTATTTATTGAATAATATTTGAATATTCATTCGAGGGCTTATGACTCTTTTATATTATTTATTGAATAATATTTGAATATTCATTCGAGGGCTTATGACTCTTTTATATTATTTATTGAATAATATTTGAATATTCATTCGAGGGCTTATGACTCAGTTTATATTATTTATTGAATAATATTTGAATATTCATTCGAGGGCTTATGACTCAGTTTATATTATTTAATGAATATTATTTGAATATTCATTTGAGGATCTATGACTCCGATTATTTGCTAAGAAATATTCTTTATTTTATTAAAGAATAATGTTTCGATAAACAAACTTATTTTCGATTATTCAAATAAAGATAGTACTTTCATATAAGTATATCTTTGGTTATTTAATACTCATTTCAAGTATAAGTCTTACAACTTCTACTTCAATTATTTGTATAAAGATTATTCTTTATGGGAATATTATTTAAATAATAATATTCAGACATTTTCTAAATATATTGGGACTGATTTACTTCATTAAATCAGCATTACTCCAAACACTCTTTAAAGTGTTTTCGAGTCTTCAAAATGATTTTTAAAAGTTAGAGCGGATCCCAAAACTCATTTTTATATTTAAGATCTTCCTTTTAAAGGGGATTTAAATACTCGTTCAAAACCTGAGGGATCCGGCTCTATGGTGTATTTTATATTCGCAACAAGGTTGCTGTTTTGATAAATGAATTGATTACTTGCCCAATGTTCGGGAAGTAAGCCCATCTAATTGAGTCGGCATAAGCGACAGGCCGGGGTACGGTCTATCAAAGTGTAAGTGGCTGGGTGGCAGTCCATCAACGCGTGAGTGGCCGGGTAACGGTCTAGCGCGAGGTCCTAATGCGGCCAGGGTGATGACCGGTGAGGAATTCATCCATCTACAGTAGAAAAGGTTACTTATTGGTATCTTTGCCTGATCAGCAAGATATCTGGTTTATGCCAAAATTCTTTTCCTTCCAAATTCATTGGATATTGCAACTCTGTTCATACTTTACATGACAGAGGTTTTCAGGAAATGTATGGGAGATATATATGAATATATTTATATATCGGGACTTAATGAAGTATCTCGTAACTTCATTATTTATAATGATATTCAAAGATTGAATCTATTCAAATCTTGTCTTGTAGTCTCATCTATGTGATGATCTTTTGAAACTGATTATAACTTGAACGGTGGTAGTTCAAGTAGTATTGGGAAAGATATAAGTATATTGGGGTATTTGGTAACCTCATCTTTTAAACTTATATCTAATTAATAATTGTCTTATGAATGACAAAGATTTTCATAAAAACGTTGAGACAAGGTTAGATATATGAGATCACCTTGCAACGATATTTTTTTTATACAGTTATACACTGGGACTTTGTGTATATTATGCATGGAAGAGGACTTCCAATATTTTGAAAAGTATATATATATATACTGAATATTTTGTGACTTCATCGCATTAAGATATCAAACTTGGTTCATTTCTTTTGACCAAGACTTTCATGAGTATTATGAGTAGGCTCATATACTATTAATCATTATACATAATATTTTGGTGGGCTTGCTGCTCACCCTTGCTTTCTTCTTTCATCACACAACAACAGATAGAAAAGATGAACAGAACCAAGCTCCCGATTCGCAAGCGATTAGGAGACGTTCCGCAGTTTTCTAGAAGCATTGATGCCGCCGTAACTGAGGTAGGAACTACCAATAGGCTAGGCTTTCAACTTTTGATGTACCAGATTTATTTATATTTATGAATTGTAATAATGGCAAAGAAATGTAAATTTATTCAGAAAACCTTTTAAGGTGTATTGGCAGATAATTGTGGAATAAAATGACTTGTGGTTATTTTTGGATGTTCATCTCTGAGACTATAACGTGTGGTGTGTGTGTTTATTGTGGGGTCACAGTACAGAGTAGTTGAGTAATTATTAAGATTGGGTGTTATTAAGGGAAATGGAACTCGTAACGACCCGGATCCCCGACCCCGGATCTGGGGGTGTTACAGAAATGGTATCAGAGCCAAGCGTTATAAACCTCAGAGATGATGTGACGTTAAGATAATAAGTTCATTAAGATAATAAGAACTCTTGCCAAGTTCATAGTCGGGCTACCTAACGTAGTACTGACAGTTAAAACCCTTATGGGAACCCTTATAAATATCGTGATAGGAGCGTAGTTCGTTATCGTATATGGTAGCGGGACTCCGAACCCTGAGGTTGAGGAGCAACATCGTGATGATATTTTATTACTAATTGGAGATCGGATTGTGGATCCGATAGAGTGTCCTAATGCAGGACCGGATGATGTTGATATTGAGGATTTAGCGGTTGAGGATGTTGTCCTAGAAGGGATAGTTATTGAGGAGGATCACATGGAGGATCCTGACAGGATTGGATAAAGGACCACTGATGAATTGATGACCATGGTTTGGTCGACTACCAGAGGTAGGATTGGCCGGTCACTACCGGAGGTTCGTTCAAGTTGTAAAGATAGTAGCCCCTCTAACGCGGCTTACTCGTAAGACTGAGAAGTTTGAATGGACAGAGAAATGCGAGAACAGCTTTCAAGAACTGAAGCAGAGGTTGGTGATGGCCCTTATGCTGGCGTTGCCGGATGGAAAAAGAGATTTTGTGAAGTATAGTGACGCTTTGCACAAGGGCTTAGGGTGCGTGCTTATGCAGCACGGTAAGTTAATCGCGTACATGTCAAGATAATTAAGGTAATATGAAATTCGATATCCCCGCTCATGAGCTTAGGCTCGTGGCAATAGTTTTACCCTAAGGATTGGAGGCACTACTTGTATGGAGAGAAGTGCAAGAATTACCTAAGCCATAAGTGCTCTAGTACATTTTCACGTAGAAAGAGCTCAACGTATGCCAGAGGAGGTAGTTAGAGCTAATCAAGAATAATGATTGGGAGATTCTTTATCATTCGGGGAAAGCCAATATGGTGGCTGATGCCCTTAGTAAAAAGGAGAGACTCAAGATGATAATGTCTTTTGGAGAGTTTATAAGAGATTTTGAGAAAATGGAAATAGAAGTGAAGGTAACCGGAGCCGGTACCGAAAAGCTGTTTGAGATTGCAATACAGCCCGAATTATTGGAAAAGATCATATTGTGCCAGTAAAAGTGATGAATGAAGGCAGAGAGCCAACAATTAGATAAAAGATTAATATCGAGAAAGATGATAAGGGAATAATGAGGTATTCCTATAGAATTTGGGTCCTGAAAGTTCAAGAGCGTAAGGATGAGAACTTAGATGAGAGCCATAGTTTGAGGAATAAGCTTTAGAGCAAACCCTGAACGTGATAGTCAGGGAGGTCGCCATCAAGATAGAAGGAACCCATGATATAATGGAGTGGAAAATGAGGATTTTAAATTAAAAGATGACCCCAATTATGGGGAGTAGGATGAAACATTTCATACTAAGGAAACAGAAAGTCGAGTAAGGAAAGGAGACCCGAGACGGTACTCCTATACGGCAATTCATGGACCTGTCTAAAAAGAACTTAGACTATTATCCCCAACCACCACCCTGAGGAGACAGTGCGGTGAGAAATTCTTTCAGGACCTTTAAGTCGCTAAGCTCTCAGAGTTCCATGGAACAAGCTAACCCAGCCGAGGCAAGAGCCTGGCTAAAGGAAATAGAGGAATCATTTGAGATTCTAAATGATTGACGAACCACAAAGGACTGTTTTTGTCACTTACCCTCCTAAGAGAGAGGCCACCCGTTGGTGAAAGACCAAGAAAGGCACGGAGCCAGAGGTTATGATAAACTGATTAAAGTTCAGCCAATTGTTTTCGGGAAAGTAATTCCCAAGGTTATGGAGAGAGTGTAAAAGCTTTAGAGCCAGAACAAAGGCAGACGAGTATGATGAATTGTGAATCTAAGTTGTAAAAGTTATCAAGATTCGTTCTGAGGACACGAATCCAGAATGACGGGATGTTTAAAATCAATGCTTAAGTTGTGTTGGTTCATGAAATAATGATAAGAGAAAGGAAAATAAAAAGAAACTGAAGTGGAAAGGAATATAAAGGCAATAGAGTTTGAGGAATGATAAGGGAGTTGGGTATGAGGAAACCCTAAAGACTCATAGCAATAGAAATAGAAAAGTATGTAATCGTCAGGATGATGATGATCCACCATGAGTTAAAATTGATGGTTGAAGGCATAAGAGATACATATATTGTACCCCCTTTAAGTTGGGAGGATTCGAGGAAACCTTGAGATAGTTCGAAGGATAAATAATAAGACGCGGATAGACTAAGGAGACAAGAAAGTAAGAAGGTAGGAAAAATTGGATGAAGGAAGTGACCTTCAATAATGTGAAATGTAAGACCGGTGGCTCGATACCCAGAAAGGGAGACGCCAGGTATGAGAGATATCCCAACATTGAGATGACTGTTGAGATAAACAACAAAAGTAAATAAGGATTTATTAAGAAGAAGTTCACGTTGAACACGACCAATATCTTCCAGATCATCCATGTGATCATTACCAAATCAGGAAAGAAAAGCGGATAACCATTTTTATCTTTTGGAGGCCATGTGGATTGACCTTAACTTGAATAAGGATGCTATTGTGAAATTCGGTATAGACTATCGAGGTGGAAATGATTGAATAAGATACCCTTATCAGGGATATATGACTTTATTTATCCATGGAAGGATGCTTGTACCTTTTTAAAGGTGGAATTAAGGATAGAACATCGGTAACTTAAAACGAATCCTAGGGGAATGCATAAAGGTTGGCATTTCACCCTTAATAGGGATAGTATGAGTTTTGACAGTATGAATTGGAAAGGATTAAGGTAATAATAACCTTTAAGGATCAGTGGAGAAATTTTTCAGAAGTATATAGACAATGGTTCTAGTATCAGTAAATGGTATTTTGATATGCCCTGTATATAGGGAATACAGGAGGAACGATTGAAGGATAACCTTAGAGGTTTTACAAGGAGAAAGGAAATATTCGAAATTCTCAAGAATAAAAATGTTGATAAAGGAAATATGACATAATTATAATGATGCCAAGTGGGGCACGTGTTAAACCACGAGAAAGTATGGATCGAACCAGTAAAGGTCGAAATTATTCAGGGCAATTAAGACTTAAGATAAAAGATGTTCTAAGTATGATTGAGAGTCAGTTGTGACAGTGATTAACCTCTAAAGACTGAGGCAATAACTTATGGAAAAATGGTGATATTTTTTTTTACTCATCAGATTTTAAGGAATACATCTTCACAAAAGCAGTGATTGAAATAAGGTAGAAAATTTATTTGGAGGTGGTTAAAATGACATTGACTATAAGGAAATTTTAATATCAGAAAAGGCCAAAGAGGTGGCCGACACTTTAAAGGTAAGAGGATAATTATAGGCGCTTGTGCCAGAGGAATACAGTGATGATGGTTAAAACTGTAAAGGTTGTATTATGGTTTGGAAGATTGACATTCCTTCTGATGACTGTGCAATACCCAACCGTAATAGTAGTTGGTAAAAGTTTAATTCGTGTAATCGCCATGAACGGGCTATCTATCTTAGGAGGTCCTATCTTGGGATAAGCCAGGACCATGTTTCCAAAAGGACTAGACGAACCTTTGAGTTAAGTCTTCTATTTAAGGCATATGATTAAGAATGGTATTAACCTGCTATCGTTGCTTTGATTGAAACTCTTCTGCAATTTTATCTGCTTCACGTCATGAATGTACGTCAGGATCAGGAGTGTTCTTCATGAATCAATAACGGTGATCATGTTACCTCCTTAGAAGAATTCGATATGATATGAATGGACTCCGTATGGTTAGCTATTAAAACTTCATGGAAAACGAATGACTACAGTAGGTCAACGGTGGGCCATAGTAATGTAGGAATGATTCTGAGAGTAATGAGCTGATTACTTACAACCGTGAGAGTTGTATTGGAATGGATGTTGAGAGTAAGTACCACTAATCGGGTCGTGGTGGTGTATAAGTTATCATTGATAGACTAATTAAGTCAATTATCTACCTATGATATATTTATTCCTTCTTATCGATAAAGAGTAGTATTACCCATACGAAGAAGGTTGCGGTATAGAAATGGATTCTAGTAACGATGAGGTCTAGAATGAGATCCCAGATTCGATTTTCGATATCGAGGGAGTTTCAAAGGTGATTGTGTATAAGCTCGAGGAAGAGCATGGGTCCATAGAATGATGGACGGAATAGAAATATTTAGGCATGGGAAATACGATGCTATAATACTTGATGCTGATATAAATACGTTTATGTTTTGTTCTCCTATGACAAACCTCTATAATTCAGAGGTAGGTTCCAAGCCAGATATTTTGTGGCAGTATATTTTTTTTTATATATACAATTCTCTTCAGTTCGTTCTTTTCTCTTCTTTTCATTTCATGTAATCTGAGAAGAACAACCCTTCCAGAAGGGGAGGTATTGCCGAATGACTATCTATCTGTGTGATAGAAGCCTAGTAGGATACCATCTATTGTTTAATTGCTTGTCAAGTACTAAAGGCTGGCCACCTTCTGTACTAACTGTGCGATATAACAAGTGTTCATGATCATAGTGATCTCTCAACAAATTCCTTTACTTCTATATGATTGATCAAGCTTCCAAAGATAGAAGCAGCTGAAAAAGGAGTAGTAAAGTTATGGTGGTATTCAGAATGGAAACACGTTCGTGATACTAAGGTTGACGTGGTTATTAAAAGGTTATAGAACGCTAACGAGCAAAAGTGTAACCAGTATAATATTATGTACGGAAGAGAGTAACGACTACGAACTGGAAAAGGATGGGTAGTGAGAAGCAAAAGATATAATGCTAGAAGCTATGATGAGAGCCGGTGCAATAGACTTGAAAGAATCTGGAATGATCACTTAACACAGATTAAGTTATCTCACGATAATCGATCGTATGTTAGTATCGAGGTATCGCCTTATGAGATCCTTGAGGGAAGACAATGTCGATCTCCCTTATGTTAGGATGAAGTTGTAGAGCGCAAGATGCTCGGACCCGCAGTAGTCCAAAGGACCAAGGATATAATAGATCTAATCAGAGGACGGCTGGTAGTAGCCCAAGATGGACATGATAAGTATGTTGATTTGACACAAAAGGATAAAGAGTATGAAATAGGGGACCTAGTAATGTTATAGGTATCCCTTGGAAAGGATTGATGAGGTTCGGAAAGAAAGGAAAGCTAAGTCTACAATTTGTTGGACCCTTGGATATATTAAGACGTTTGGGAAGTTAGCATATGAGCTAGCCCTAACCCCGAACATGTAGCAGGTCGTAACGTGTTTCACGTATCAATGTTAAGGAAGTGTAATTCAGATGCCAGATAAATAGAGGCATATGAGCGCATAGATATGCAACCCGACGTAACCTATATGGAGCAACCAGGAAGGGTTATAGAGTGAAAAGGAACAAGTGCTTAGGAGAAGGATTATCAAACTAGGCAGAGTTTGGTGGTAGAACCACAATGTGGGAAAATTGACTCGAGAGTTAGAAAGTGTAATGCTAAGAAAGTATCCCCATTTGTTTTCTATCTGATTCCGGGACGGAATCCTTTTAAGGAGGGGAGACTGTAATAACCCCAATTTTTGGGAAATTTTTGAAACCCTTATGAATAGTGTTTTTGCTGAATGAGAAAACTTTTCATGCCACACTATGTAGGGGTTCTGATATGGATATTCTGAGATTTTATTAGTACTTTATATGGGATATAAGTGTATGTAAAGATCGTCAGAATCCAAATCCGAACACTTTGATTTTTCCCGGAAATACACTAGATACGGAAAGATTTGAGAAAAAGGTAACAGGATAAAAAGGATTTAAATTAAAGGATTATAGGAGAGGATCATAAAAGGAATATAATATATTGAGAAAGGTTAAGGAAACCTAAGTAATAAGATCCCGGGTATGATCCCTCAAACGATAAACGAAAACGAAAGTTAAGCGAACCGTATAACAGATCAGCGGTCATTAGGCAAACGATTAGGAAGTTAATCAAGGGGATTAGTGGGGATGATGTCATCCAACCAATAGAAAGAGGACAAGGAGGGGAGGATGACATCATGAGGATGACTCAAGCATGACATGGGAAGGAAGGAGATGTGGTGGCTTTTTAACCACACAAAATCAAGGGCAACTAGGTAATTTACTAAAACAAACACAAAAATCAAACCAACCAAGCCAAGCAAATCATTTTTCATCAAAATCAAAAAGAAACCAAGGCATTGTTCTTCACGCTCTCGGCCAAAACAGAACCAGAACACTAAAACTGCTGTATCTCCTTCATTTCTCACTCAAATATTGTGTTCTATAGCTCATTGGAAAGGTATTGAGATGGCCTACAACTCTTGTTCACAAGTCTCGTCCAAATAATCATGGTAAGACCCTCATTTTTACAGTTCTTTAAATCGGACTTTTAGAAACTTCAAAGCCTAACTTTGTGTTCTTGATTTCTTTGGAAAGATCAAGCTTGTAGGAGGCTCCCTAAGGCTTCCTAGCAACTTAACACCTCCCAAGGAAGGTATAAACTTCAAACCCTAGCCTTTACTTTATTTGTTAGTAAGTTTAATGGTTGGTGTTGTGAAATGAGAAGCATGGATTGTGATTATTAGTAGTTTGGTTTGATTTGGAAGTGTTTTGGTAATTGAAGCTTGATTATAGTTCATAGGTCTTGATTGTGGTTGTTTGAGTTGAAAACCTTGGAGATTATGGACTGATGTGGTATGGTTTAGGTGAAGTTTTGTTGTATTGATGGTTATGAGTTGGTTGGTGGTTAATTGGAGTAGTTTAAACATTGGTAATCGCGTAAACATAGCCGTCGTAACGTCCGATTTTCTTTGGACTGTTTTTGTGCATAACATTAGGACCCGAGAACCCCCTTCTAGATTATGACCACTTCCATATTTAGATAGATCATGTTACGAGCTTCGTTTTGATATGTAGTTCGTTCGATTCCGATGCACGGTTTAGGAGAAACGACCGTTTCAAGTAACGGCGTTTCGCGAACGAAACTTTTCCCCTCTCCTTACTTTGAAACATAGGTTAAAGACCAAAAAGGGTTAATTAATGTATGAAACATTTATGGTAAGTGTGTTAGGCAGTTGGTAAGACACTCGCGAAGGAATCGCCTTAAAACTCGTAAAGGTTAAATTATTAAAAATGGTGGAGCCGAGGGTACTCGAGTGACTTAAGAGAATCAGTAAGCGCAAAATAAGCGTTAGAGTCTAAGTTAGTTAAAGTATAGATTTACAAGTGACTTTGGTTTAATTCCAACTTACTTGTTGTTTATAGGTTACCAGACTCGTCCCGAGCCATTCGTAACCCCCAGTCGCTCAGGCAAGTTTTCTACCCGTTATACTGTTGTGGTGATGTATATGTGTATATGCATGATCTTGCGATAAATGCATATTTGTTATTAGCAAATTCTTGCGATATATTGTAGCATGTGATATGGTATATATGCATGCCTGATTTATATTCTTGGTTTATATATCTGTTGGTTCAAATGCTTATAGTTGCATAATACCTATGCTAGAGATAAGCGGTATTTGAGTTTACCCTTAGTATAGGGGATAAAAGGTGAACATGTTTCTAAACCGGGAGGCGAGGCTCCCGAGTATAATATATATTTATATATATATATTGATATAGTTTTTAAAACTATTAATCGAATAAGGTTTATTCGATAACTTTATTTTATTTAATGAATATTATTACGAATATTCATTCGAGGACTTATGACTCCTTTTATTTTATTATTTGAATATTATTTGAATATTCATTCGAGGGCCTATGACTCTTTTATATTATTTATTGAATAATATTTGAATATTCATTCGAGGGCTTATGACTCTTTTATATTATTTATTGAATAATATTTGAATATTCATTCGAGGGCTTATGACTCTTTTATATTATTTATTGAATAATATTTGAATATTCATTCGAGGGCTTATGACTCAGTTTATATTATTTATTGAATAATATTTGAATATTCATTCGAGGGCTTATGACTCAGTTTATATTATTTAATGAATATTATTTGAATATTCATTTGAGGATCTATGACTCCGATTATTTGCTAAGAAATATTCTTTATTTTATTAAAGAATAATGTTTCGATAAACAAACTTATTTTCGATTATTCAAATAAAGATAGTACTTTCATATAAGTATATCTTTGGTTATTTAATACTCATTTCAAGTATAAGTCTTACAACTTCTACTTCAATTATTTGTATAAAGATTATTCTTTATGGGAATATTATTTAAATAATAATATTCAGACATTTTCTAAATATATTGGGACTGATTTACTTCATTAAATCAGCATTACTCCAAACACTCTTTAAAGTGTTTTCGAGTCTTCAAAATGATTTTTAAAAGTTAGAGCGGATCCCAAAACTCATTTTTATATTTAAGATCTTCCTTTTAAAGGGGATTTAAATACTCGTTCAAAACCTGAGGGATCCGGCTCTATGGTGTATTTTATATTCGCAACAAGGTTGCTGTTTTGATAAATGAATTGATTACTTGCCCAATGTTCGGGAAGTAAGCCCATCTAATTGAGTCGGCATAAGCGACAGGCCGGGGTACGGTCTATCAAAGTGTAAGTGGCTGGGTGGCAGTCCATCAACGCGTGAGTGGCCGGGTAACGGTCTAGCGCGAGGTCCTAATGCGGCCAGGGTGATGACCGGTGAGGAATTCATCCATCTACAGTAGAAAAGGTTACTTATTGGTATCTTTGCCTGATCAGCAAGATATCTGGTTTATGCCAAAATTCTTTTCCTTCCAAATTCATTGGATATTGCAACTCTGTTCATACTTTACATGACAGAGGTTTTCAGGAAATGTATGGGAGATATATATGAATATATTTATATATCGGGACTTAATGAAGTATCTCGTAACTTCATTATTTATAATGATATTCAAAGATTGAATCTATTCAAATCTTGTCTTGTAGTCTCATCTATGTGATGAACTTTTGAAACTGATTATAACTTGAACGGTGGTAGTTCAAGTAGTATTGGGAAAGATATAAGTATATTGGGGTATTTGGTAACCTCATCTTTTAAACTTATATCTAATTAATAATTGTCTTATGAATGACAAAGATTTTCAGAAAAACGTTGAGACAAGGTTAGATATATGAGATCACCTTGCAACGATTTTTTTTTATACAGTTATACACTGGGACTTTGTGTATATTATGCATGGAAGAGGACTTCCAATATTTTAAAAAGTATATATGTATATATACTGAATATTTTGCAACTTCATCGCATTAAGATATCAAACTTGGTTCATTTCTTTTGACCAAGACTTTCATGAGTATTATGAGTAGGCTCATATACTATTAATCATTATACATATTATTTTGGTGGGCTTGCTGCTCACCCTTGCTTTCTTCTTTCATCACACAACAACAGATAGAAAAGATGAACAGAACCAAGCTCCCGATTCGCAAGCGATTAGGAGACGTTCCGCAGTTTTCTAGAAGCATTGATGCCGCCGTAACTGAGGTAGGAACTACCAATAGGCTAGGCTTTCAACTTTTGATATACCAGATTTATTTATATTTATGAATTGTAATAATGGCAAAGAAATGTAAATTTATTCAGAAAACCTTTTAAGGTGTATTGGCAGATAATTGTGGAATAAAATGACTTGTGGTTATTTTTGGATGTTCATCTCTGAGACTATAACGTGTGGTGTGTGTGTTTATTGTGGGGTCACAGTACAGAGTAGTTGAGTAATTATTAAGATTGGGTGTTATTAAGGGAAATGGAACTCGTAACGACCCGGATCCCCGACCCCGGATCTGGGGGTGTTACACTAAAAGCAATTTGAGATTAAGTTCTAGGGATTTTGATACGCTAGATAGTTACACAAGAACAAGAGAATAATTTCTAGTGGTTTAGATTTAACTTAAATGACTAGAAATAAATGAACTGAAATGCAGTTGAGGGTTAAACTTTGGCGGCTGCTGCTTCTGTCTGTTCTTGAGTTAATTGGTCTCTGTATTGAATGTTGTAGGTTTTTTGAATGAATGTCTGCTGTAGTTGTCTTTTAATCAATCAACAGAAATCAAATGAACTGGCGAGACAATCGGTGAGAAAATCTCTTGAGCTAGCAAGACAATCGGCTGAACCACCATGACTTTCGGTGAGACAATAAATTGAACTAGCAAGACTATCAAACTGAACTGGCAAGACAATCTCCTCCCTGCTAGAACTTTCGGTGAGACAATTAGAAATGGCCTGGCATGACAATCGGTATGACAATCTGGAATGTCATGCCAGTTCAATTTTAATTGTCTTATTGAATTAAAACTTATTTTAATTCAATTACAATTCTGAAAATTCTTAATATTAATTCAGGATTAATTAATTAATTAATTCAATTAATCAATAAATTAATCTTTGCAGATATAATTTATTTTCTTAATTAAATTATATGACTTAATTAATTAATAGAGAATTAATACTACTCTTGAACATCAACCATTCTCCTGAAAATCTTCTGAATATTATGAATCAATTCCACCACTTCAATGTTGACACTCGATGTACTGTCTGGTTCATGAGTGACTAACTTTTGTGACATTTCTTCATATCTTGACTTTAATAACTTGATTTTCTTCAGATTAAATCCCTATAATTGTTTGATACACTGACAAGATCTATGACACTTGATTAAATCCACAATCTTGATTTATATCACTGAGGCTTGATCAATTTCTTGAACTTCTTCCAGTGAATTATTTCCTCAAGTCTGTAGATGAACAATATTTCTTAATCCTTTGACAGATGTTACTTTGAGAGATCTCTTTGACGATAGAACCACTATTTACTTGTCACATTCTTATTTGAGTTCAGTTAAATCTTCGAATAAATAAATAGGCTATGACATATGCCTTTCAATCTCCCCCTATTTGTTTGTTAGAAAATAACAACAAATATCTAGAGGATAACTCAACTAACAAATAAGAAAAAGATATAAACAGAATTGCAAAGTAAATAGCAGAAAAGTTCTGGATTATATTTAACATTTTCCAGATTCCATAAGAAATTTACAAGTGAATACAAGATAGATGTTCCTCTAGACTGAACATATGAATACATTTGTCTATCTTGATTCATTAAGCTCTAAGCATATTACATTAAGTTTTGAGCTATTTGAATTCAGTTGTCTTCTCTTCCGAATTCATCTTCTTCTAAATCTTGCAGCCATTCCTTGTCATAGACACGATCCCTTTCTGAAGTGAAACTGACTGGTCTAATTGGTTGAACTCCAACTGACTTTCGCTTATTCTTCAACTGATTGTACCTTTTAATGTTCTTTTCACAGTAAGCTTGAATCAGATCAGCAGCTTTAGTTTTCAACTCAGATGAGTATCCAGCAGATCTTAAATGATGTTCCATCCAGACAAGATGCGTAGCAGAGTAGTCTTTAAGAGATTGTGAATCGAGATGGAAGATTTGAAGATAGTCAGACTTAAAGAATCTTACTTGAAAGGGCATGTTGAGCACTTGAGGACTAGCCCTATTAGCAAACTCTTTTAGCCTTTCACGAAGGACTTCATTCAATTATGAGCTTCTTTTGACTTTGTTGAGAAGAACTCAAATCTCTGATAAAGAACGATTCTGAAACAGATGAAGTGATACCTTGAAAGATCTTTCACTCTGAAAATATACAAATATGCTCATTTCATTTAATGATCTGTCAAAAGCAGCTGAGATCCTTGAGATTTCAGTCTTAATAGCATTCATGTACACGTCATTGTTTGGATTAGAAATTTCCAGCCTATCGAGAAGATATAGAAACTCCCTATCATTGTTCGTGCTCAGCTGAGGTATATCAAGAACTCTCCTTACTTCATCCCATTTTACACCAATCTTCAGAGTGACATCTCTTCTTCTTTCTTCAGCTTTAATGTCATGAAGACGTTGATTTTCTAGAGTTTCTGTTCTTTGGATTTCTTTCTTCATGTCAATTATCTGAGATATCTTTTTAAGTTCAACTTCTTTTTTCATCAACTCTGACTGCTGCTTCTAGAACTCTTTCTCAAACACAGGATCCACTTGAGCTTCCTCTTCCCATTCTTCAAAATTACTTTCCTCCTCAGCTTCAAAGATACCAGCTTTATCTTCCAAGACTGGTTCAGTGGGAACATCAAGAATATCGAAGTCATCTTGTTCTCCACTATAGTAGACATCATCAGCCTTCCTTGCCTCTCCAACAGAAGAATCTTTTTCTTTTCCTTTTGCACTTCTCCCCTGCTTCTCCCCCTTAGTTGAGGAATCCTCTACAGATTTTCCTTTAGACCCGTCATGACCTCCATTACCTCCAGAGCCCGAGCCTCCACCAGACGGCCCTTCAAAGAAGGTCATTTGCTCTTCATTAGGGCAGTGATAATTTTTTATCATGAAATACAAGTGCTTCATCCCTTTATTGAGATGTTCCATGCCCTTTTCTATCTTTAGGAATCTGGAAGAGTCCAGTGAATGGTTCATTTTAATATGATCTTCAAGAGAATTCATTCTTGTATGGATAGAGTAGAGGTTTGAAATGTCTTCGGCTGATAAAATTGGAGATTCCTGAATGGAGTTAAGATTTGGTATCACAGTGGTCTTCAAATCTGAGATATCATTCTTGATGAATGCCAGCTGATTGTTGACATAGGTGGAAGAAGAAGATCGTTAAACCACTTGTGCTTTGAATGTTTGAGCCTCAGCCTGACTTTTAGGAAGTTGTTCTTTCAGAGTAGCAATCTGAGCTAACAGGTTTTCAGTGTTTGTGTCTGTGTGTGTGCTCACCTGAATATATCTCCTTCCTGGTTCACTCATCTCACGTGCTTGTGTTTCTCTCAATATAATTGCTCGTGAGGAGCCATCCTGTTGCTGGTCTTTTGTACCTGCAATTGAAATCACCCTAGCCTCTTCAAGAGAGGTCAGTGGTGGTGCAATGGGAATTCGCGAGTCCCGATCCTCAGCCTAGTCTATCTTTTCATGGGAAATAGATGTCTGAATTGCTTCAGGGATAGACTGACCGAGTTGCCCTCCACTTTCTCCAGATAAATCTGTGAGTGGAGAATCCCGTGAGGGACCCAGAGGTGTTGGATCTGGGAGGGGACAAAATGACTCTATTAGAGGTGGCAGAGAGTTAGATTTTTCCTCTGAAGCATGTGACTGCTCTTCTGCCGCAATTATGGCAGGCACTGTAACCGAGTCAATGTGCACTCCTCTCTCTCTGTCCTGAGTGTCATCTATTGGTATGTATGCTTCCATTGTGAGTAATGGAAGTGTGATTAACTCAGTACAAGATGCCATGGCCCTATGGCGAATTTCAATAGATTCATCCTGTTGAGAGAATGTCTCTAGTAACTGTTCAGTGGCCATTTCAAAGTCCATGTCCTGTTGAGAGGACAAGGATGGGCTTTTAGATGCCTCAGTAAATGTTCTTCTCTTCTTGAAAGGAGGCAGAGCTGGGGGTTTATTCACATCTAAAAACACACTACTTCCTACTAACCTTCTCGGTAACATTTTTGACAGTGGGGGAGAGTTTAAGATAGGTTGTGACTCTGTGTTTGGCTCTATGACCTGGGATTGAAGCTGTGGTTCTACAACTTCATGGTCAACCCTATCAACCACTGGGGGTCTTACATCAGAAGTAGGAATGGGTTGAGAGTGAGGAATTATTACCTGCAGTGGAAGAGCATCTGATATTTGTGCCTGGGTGGCTTGAACCACTGGAGGTTGAGTTTGTTGTTCATGACCGGGAAGATTAAAAATTGATAAAGGAATGAAGATGGCCATAAAAGCAGATACAAGTACTGGAACTTGCATGAATTTAAAGGTTGTGTCTTGGCGTGTGTAGATCTTTTTGCTTACCGGAGGGGGTTCAGCTACTGATGAGTTAGCAAAAAGAGCCTTATGCTCAGGTGAGAGAAGATGTTCTGCTATAAGCATAAGAAATCGAGCGTAGTATCAAGAAACCCTACGATTCATAGAATGATTACGCAAAGCTGCAGTGAGACCTCTCAGAAGAATGGGTAAAAGTAATTTGCCAAAATTGATCCTTTGATTGAAAACAACCGCATGACCGATATACTACAGAGTGGAAGTGATGTTATGAAAATTGGATTTAGTGTAGTTGGCAAACACTTTGGAAAGTGTATCGAAGAAAATATCCCATTCAGAAACAAAATTTGATTTAGACAGCTTAGTCAAATTAATCACCCCCTGATAGTTAATAGCATGAAAAAAGTTTGAAATCTCATTGTCAGAGGGTAAATTATAGAAATTGTCCATTGGAAAATTTAAAGCTCTATTGATGACTGTTTCATCAACTACATACTGTGTGTTTGCCACGGTGAATGAAAAAGAGTTAGAATCAGCGACCACAGTAGAAGTTGTGCAAATCAGTCTAAGCAAGTCGACATTTAATAGAATATTTGAATTAATAGCAGAGCTAACAATCGAATGATCATTTAAAAATCTAATCCACGACTTAAATTTTTTAACACTACAATTTTCCGGATTAAAATAACCAACATGATTATGCGAGACAATTTGGAAATTGAGAGCCATTGAAAAGTTCAATAAAACACACACTTTCAGAATTTTAAGAATTAAATTAAAAAAATTGAATTAAAAAATAACTAATAATTCGAATTAATTCAATTATATCTAAAAAATAAAAAATTGTGTCTTGTTGATTTTTATCCCACAAACACACTAGTAAATCCAGATAAAGCAAACACACAACAGAAGACCTGATTTAAGTTCAAGAAAATGAATTGGGGTTTTGAGTATAAAAACAAAGTTAAAAAAAACACCCAATTCCAATTACAAGAACTGATTAAACCTTAAAAAAAACGGGCAGCACTTATGTATGTATACACATATATGTATATATAACAGTAGTGAGATTTTGTTTTGCTGAGTAAAAACTCGAGCAAGGAAGAATCAATGGAGCGAGAGAGTCTGTTCGAGTGATTGAAAATGAAAGAGAGAGAGAGAGAGAGAACTGATTATACTGAAATGAGAAAGAAAACAAGAAAAAAAGAACCTATGTACTACAACTGGTATGACAATCTGGGATTGTCATACCGATTGTCATACCAGGCAAAAGTTTTGAATTTAAAAAGAAAATAAACATAACTGGTATGACAATCCGATAATCATACCGATTGTCATACCAGTACAAAATAAAAGAACTTTTAACATAAAATAAAAAAAAAGAACTGGTATGACAATCTGATAGTCATAGCGATTATCATATCAGTACAAAATAAAAGGAAGTTCAACCGAATAAACTGGAAAGACAATTACCGATTGTCTTGCCAGTATAAAACTAGACTGAAAATTAAAATAAACAAAGTTAAACTGGAATGACTTTCAGCAAGACAATTGTAATAGTCTTGCCGATTGTCATTGTAGTTAAAAAAACATAAAAAAACACATAATACAGAAAATATTAACAATTACAGAAAACTGAAATAAAGACTAATATAAATATGGCAGAAAATATTTACAAAATTAAAATATTTCAGAAATAATTATATTTTTAGTCCAAAAATAGATTTCTTTTGAATTTTAGCAAATAAAATTCATAGAAAAATATTTTTAGTGAAAATAAAATATTCTGAGATACTAAAATTAGCAAGTTGAAAAAAAAAGATAAGATAATAAAAATTACATAGAAATAAGCAAGAAATATGGTAAACATGATAAAATAAATTTGCAAATGAATTTTTTATTCATGAAAAATTCGTTTATAAATTCATTCAAGAACAGATCTCAGATATTAACTAGTTTAATCACTAAAACTATTCAACATACCCAATTTACCAACTAATCTGGTAAATGTGGATTCATCAAGTGGTTTAGTGAAAATATCTGCTATTTGTTCTTCTGTTGGAACAAAAAATAGTTCAACAGTACCATTCATGACGTGCTCTCTAATAAAATGATACATGATGTCAATGTGCTTGGTCCTTGTGTGCTGCACAGGGTTGTTGGTGATGGCTATTGCACTTGTATTGTCACACAGAATAGGAATTTTGTTCAATACGGAGCCATAGTCCCGTAGCTGGTTCCTAATCCACAAGATCTGAGCACAGCAGCTTCACGCAGCAATATATTCAGCCTCGGCCATTGAGTTGGAAACTGTTTGTTGTTTCTTGCTGTACCATGAGACTAGCCTGCTACCTAGGAATTGAAAACTCCGTGAGGTGCTTTTCCTATCAACAACACTTCCTGCGTAATCTGAATCTGTATATCCAACAAGGTTAAAACCAGATTCTTTAGGGTACCAAATACCTAGATTTGGTGTTCTCTTAAGATATCTCAAGATTCGTTTAACAGCAACAAGATGAATATCTCTAGGATCCGCTTGGAACCTTGCACATAAGCATGTATCATACATAATATCTGGTCTACTTGCTGTAAGATAGATTAATGAGCCAATCATACCTCTATAGCTTGTGACATCTACCTTAATGGAGTTTTCACAGGGTCCAAGCTTGACAACTATAGATAACGGAGTCCTTGTTAATGCAGAATCCTCTAGATTGTACTTTTTGAGGAGTTCCTTGAGATATTTGGATTGACAAATAAATATTCCATCTAACCTTTGATTTACTTGTAATCCGAGAAAGAACTTCAGCTCTCCCATCATGCTCATTTCAAATTTGTTGTGCATTAACTTAGCAAATCTCTTACAGAGACTATCATTAGTAGACCCAAATATTATATCATCCACATAGACTTGGACTAATAAAGTATCATTCTTATGCTTTTTAGAAAAGAGAGTTTTGTCTATGACACCTCTAGTAAAGCCATTTTCAATTAGAAATTCAGAAAGAGTGTCATACCATTTTCTCGGAGACTGTTTGAGACCATAGATAGCCTTGAAAAGAAAGTAGAAAAAATCCAAAATGATCTGTATCTTCAAAACCAGGAGGTTACTCTACATATACCTCTTCATCCAACCTTCCATTCAGAAAGGCACTCTTGACATCCATTTGATAAACTTTAAAGTTCGAGAATGCTGCGAATGCCAGAAATATCCTGATGGCCTCAAGTCTAGCCACTGGAGCATAGGTTTCATCATAATCAATGCCTTTAGCTTGAGAATACCCTTTAGCTACCAGTCTTGCTTTATTTCTTGTAACCACACCATCTTCATCTAGTTTATTCCTGAATACCCACCGAGTACCGACAGCTTTCTTGTGTGTAGGTCTAGGTACCAGTTTCCAGACTTGTTGATGTTCAAACTGATTGAGTTCATCTTGCATAGAAATTACCCAATCTGGAACAGTCAGTGCTTCCTCAATCTTCTTAGGTTCCATCTCAGAAAGAAATCCTAAGAATAGACATTCATTTTGAGTAGCACGTCTAGTTCTGACTCCAACATCTGGATCACCAATAATCAACTCAAAAGGATGAGCTTTATTCCAGACAGTCTGTCTTGGAAGATTTGATCTTGATGATTCGCCTTGAAATACATTGGGATGTTGTGTCTTACTAGTTGATCCTTCAGCATCTCCCCCTGAGTTGTTGCCAGGTTGACTTGATGATTCTCCGTCACTAGTAGTGGTATCTCCATTGTTGCCAATGTTTCCATCACCATTACCTTGAGTGTCATCATGATTAACAGGTTCTTCACCAGCAGCAACCTCAGGTTCTTGATCATTTTCTGATTCTGAATCTGATATATCATCAAACTTCAGTTTCTCAGAAGGATCTTCAGTTTGCATACAAGGGAGTTTAGTGTCATCAAATGTAACATTGACACTTTCAGTTACTTTGTGTTGATCAATGATATACACCCTTTATGATCTTCTTCCATAACCAACAAAAATACCCTCATATGCCTTTGCCTCGAATTTACTACGACGATCATCTCCATCCTTGAGCACGAAGCATCTGGCACCAAATACATGAAAGTATTTGATAGAAGGTTTATGTTCATTCATAATCTCATAAGGAGTCTTCATGAGGTCCTTGTTGATTAGAGTTCGATTATGAGTATAACATGCAGTATTGACAGCTTCAGCCCAAAAGTACATTGGAAGACCTGATTCACTTTACATAGTTCTTGCAGCTTCAATCAATGTACGATTCTTCCTTTCTACCACTCCATTCTGCTGAGGGGTTCTAGGAGCTGAATTTTGTCTGGTAATCCCTTTGTCTGTACAAAATCCATTGAGAAGTGAATTCTTGAATTCTGTTCCATTATCTGACCTTATTACTCTAACAGGGACATTAGAATCTAACTCGATCAACTTAATATGATCAATCACAACTTGTGGTGTTTGATCCTTAGAGTGAAGGAATAAAACCCACGTATACATGGAATAGTCATCAACTATCACAAGACAATAACACTTCTTTGATATCGAAAGAACATTAACTGGTCCAAACAAATCCATGTGCAATAATTGAAGAATACCAGTTATGGAGGATGTGTCAGTGCCTTTGTGACTTGCTTTCTTTGACTTTCCTTTCTGGAATGCCTCACACAGTCCTTAGGGGGAGAATTCCAGTTGAGGCAGACCTCTGACCAATTCTCTCTTAACAAGAGAATTAATTGCTTTGAAATTGATATGGAAAAGTCTCTTGTGTCATAGCCAACTCTCATTTGATGATGCCTTTGCATAGAAATAATTGACTCCAGGACTACTTCCAGAGTTCATGTCAACTACGAACAGATTTCCTTTTCGGATTCCCATCAAGGAAGGTTTTTCACTTTTCTTATGCAGGATCTGACACTTCAACTTGTCGCATAAAATATAGTAGCCCTTGTCACAGAACTGATTGATACTAAGTAGATTGTGTTCAAGTCCTTGCACAATATACACATTTGCAATGATAACATTTCCAGCTTGCAAACAGCCATATCCCTCAGTTAAACTTTTGCTGTTATCTCCAAAGGTAACCACTGGGCCAGCTTTCTCAACCACATTTGATAGTAGGGCTCTATCTCCGGTCATATGTCTTGACGATCCGCTGTCAAGAATCCACACTACCAGTTCCACCTGTTTAATGCCCTGCAATACAAATGTATTTGACCTTCTTCGGAATCCAAACTTGGTTGGGTCCGGCATACTTGTAGAATTGGCCTTTATCAGGCAAAACAACATTCTTAACTTTTATGTTCTCAACTTTCTCAACGATTGGACATTTGACCTTGTAAACAGCCTTAACAAATTTCTGTTTAGGCTTAGGCACAAATGTCTCCTTTCTAGCTTTAGGAGGACTAGCAGTCTTAGACCTATTATGCTTCATATTATTCACATGCTGACGAGGAGTAGTCTTATCACTAGAAATATGCTTACCATTAAAATAAACATATATCAAATTAAAAGCACAAGACATACTATTAGGAACACCACATACTTTATGAGAGGGATTAACAACAGGAAAATTATGCATGGTAGACATGGCATTTTTGTTATCCAACTCATGTGTGTCTGAGTTAGTCTTAGTTGCTTTCACAACTTTGACTGGAACTTTCGACACACTTGGCTTGGAAACAACCTTCTCATTAGCAAGATCTTCAACACATATTTCTTCTTGAATAATAAAGGAGGTCTCATCAAATGGTTCAACAATTGATTCTTTATAGAGGGGTTTATCAACACCCTTAAGCACATGTGGTACTTCCCTACCTTTAGCACAGACATGAGGAGGAGAGTTTATGCCTAATTCTCCAATAGCAACATTGTAATCATAACCTACTCCAGATGTTTGATTAATAGCTTGCTTATTGTAGAACTTTTTAGCCTTCGAGCAAGAATTAAAGTAAGCTTTAACCTTAGTCTCAAGACCGGTGATCTTGTCTTTGAGAATAGTTTCGAGTTGTCTATAACAGTCAACTCTGTTCTCTAGAAAAGATACTTGTTCTTTCAATTTGTCTTGATAAATGTGCACAAGTCTTAATTCATTGACCTCTTTCTCAAGGTCTTTGATTTGTTGAATTAACATTTCATTATCACGGCGAGCACAATCTAAGGAGCCTCCTAGATGATAAACTAATTCAGCATCAGTAAATTTTACCTCTTTTCTTGACGATGAAGTGTTTCCATCAATAGCCATAAGAGCAAGATTCCCAACTTCTTAATCTTCACTTTCAGTATCATCCCAGCTTCTTCCCTTTACCAGGTAAACCCTTTCAGATTTACTCTTCTGATTAAAATCATAAGAGTTCTTCCTTACTTGCTTTGGCTTCCTGCATTATGTGGCAAAGTGTCCCAACTCATTGCAGTTAAAGCATCGAATGGTGCTCCGATCAACCATCCCTGTTTTGTATCCACCACTGCTGGTGTTAGAGGATAAAGATCCACCTTTCTGGAATCTGTTGTAGTTGGACTTGTACTTGAACTTGGGATTCCTCTTGAATCTGACATTGGAGAATCTCTTGACAATCAGGACCATTGACTCATCTTCCAATTGCTCCAGCTCTTCCAAGGAGTAAAAATCATCACCGGATTTATTTGTAGTAGGATGATCAAATTCTGCTACTATCACATTTTCTTCCACCTTGGAAGATTGTACCATTCTCTCTGACTGTTGAGATTGTTGTTGTTGTTGTTGTTGTCGTTCAGCTACTAGAGCAGTAGACGTGCTGAACACTCTACCTTTCTCGTAGACTTCCTTATGCCGAATCTGCTCCAACTCATAGGGTTTTAACACACCATAGAGCCTCTCTAAATAAATCTCACTCAGATCTCTCGCTTCTCTTATGACAGTGATTCTGTGTTCAAGATGAGTTGGCAGTGTTAAAAGGAACTTTTTGTTGACCTCCCTGATTGAATAGTATTTTCCATTTATGTTCAGGTTGTTAATCAAAGCACTGTACCTCTCGAACACTTCAGTAATTCTGTTAGGGCAAAAATACGCACTAATATTCACGCAAGTATACGCGTTCGCAAGTAATATAGAATACTTTCTAGTTCGTTCCCTCAGAGACTCAGACTAAGTTATTGTCTAATTAAACTCACTCACCAATGTATGATTACTTCTCAATGTTAAGATAACACTTAAAATTGTTGATTAAATATTAACTATAATTAACTTCTTAATTAACCACTTAACTAACACTTCAAATTATCAATAATAAAACACTCATGAGATCACAACTTCATTATTACTTCCTTCTATAGCCATTGTTATTACCTTTAGCATGTGACAGTGATGATATTAATCGAATAACACGAAACTGATAAAAGCCAACTTTCATTGTACTAATACCATTCTACCAAGCATCCACAATTAAGATAGAAGTTGAATAGTCATCAATTATGTTGAGTTCCTATATGTCTACAGAAATTGACAACACAACGATTTAAGCACAAGTTATTCCTTTTGATTACATAGGGAAAATAAAACTGTTAGAGTTACCCACTAATCATGCACAACGTACATGAACCTATGCTAGCATGGCAAGTTCTAAATCTCAAGATCCACCGTCGCTTCACAAGAGATTAACACCCTATCTTATATGTTCGCGACGCACATAAGACGAATACGCGCAACCAATACTAGATATCATGCAATCATCACACACTAAAGTATTAAACAATTAACTAAAGAATTCCATAATAAATCCGTTGAAACCCCATGATCACGATTAGCCCATAATAGAACTTATCGCCATCATGGGTTCATATGAAATCATGATAAACAAACACAAGAAAATAATAACTAAACTAATTATATTAAAACAGAGTACGTCACAAGAGTAAATAAGTCAAAGCAAGAAAACTAGCATCCAACGTTACAACGAAACAAGAATCACAAGAATATATGCTTCCTCTTCGTTGCGGTGTGCTAAATCGGTCTTCTTCCTTATCTCCTTCGCTTCTTGCGTAAAACACAATCTAAAACATAATCTCCTTAATACTCTCTATGAAAACGTCTCAAATCTACCTATATAATAGTCCCATAAAACTCAGATTACATAGAAGTTGGAAGCCAAACAGAAGTAGAAGTCTGAAATAATTCAGCTTTTTTCCCGACCTTGCGCGACCGCTCAGCATTTCTGCGCGGGCGCGCAGGCTGTGAACACATGCCAAGGCTTATTCTTGATGATTCCTCCCCCGAAATGCAACTAATACCCTGAAATACATAAACACTAGAAAAACGCATTAAATACACAAAATACTTAATTTCAAGACACCAATTTAAGCCATTTTAAGACGTTCTAAGTGGTATAAAATGCCACTTATCACACCCCCAAACTTAAATCGATGCTTGTCCTCAAGCGTCACAGACTCAAAACAAATAAAAATAGGCATGAATGCAATCTATATGAAAATGCAACGATCCCCCTTACTACAATTAACCAACCAAATTGTCACATCTCAACGAATGCAGTTAGACATCTAAAGATCAATAAACTCATGCAACCGGACAAACAGCCAGAAACGTGGTGTGTGCGAATGCTTAACAGATATGCTTCGGAACTAGACCAATTACTATGACTAGACTATCCTCAAGGCAATCCTACGATTATAAAAAGAATAAAAATTCTAGGCACAAAGTGATATACAACACTACAAGAACTCTGGAGCTTACTACGGAATTGTGCTTTTTATTTACAACTCAAATGCTTATTTGACCGTGCAATGAGTGAGGTCCACAAAAGACTTATACAATGGTATCCATGTAACGAGCGTTAGGTTAGCGGATCCCAGACTCTAAAAGCCTTAGGTCACTAGGCACAAAGTCCCCTAAGAACTTAATAACTCGAATACCAAAGAGCCCACTCTTGATCAATTCTGCAATTTTTTTTTTTTTTAACTTCTGAGCAAGTGCATTTCGCTCCATCTTACTCAACCCTAGACTACTCGCAACATAAGCGAGCCGGCTACTAGCCATTTGACGCCTAGCCACAACTAGCAACAACTTCCATATTTTTTCCTCCAAAAAATTTTTCTTTTTCATGTTTTTATCACTAAGAACCTATAATCGAATTCTAAGCATAATAAATAGATTGACCTTGAAAACAACCAAATCATAACAACAATCTAGCCCTTACGCATTCTTTAAGACTCAGTGGACTTACAATTGTTTCTAGCATGCATATCAACCTACACAACTTAATATCACTTTAATGCTATCACTACACTCGCATCAATATCACAATTCAGTCGATAAATCATTGCAAAAGGGATCATAGTAAATGCATGAGCTACATGACATTCATAAAAAAAAACTATATGGCATAAATTATGCAACTATATGAACTAACTATCATGAATATGCAACTAAATGACACACACACAGTATTCCTTTAACTACCACCCCCAAACTAAAAATCTTCACTGTCCTCAGTGAAAGTAGTAGAAAGGAACACAGGGTATACCTACTCGGAGTCGTCATCATCATCACCCTCAGCGGGTGGAGTATCAGGCGGCGGGTATGCAGAGTCCTCACCAAAAACTGGCCACTGGATATCAGCTCCAAGGCCTCGAAAAACAGTCCCTAACGCAAGGGTGAGCTCCTAAGCAAACCTACTCTGCGTCTCATACATGGCATCCATCCACCGTGAAAGCCTCCTATACTGGGCATAACCCATCCCAGCACCCTCCTGAGCTCTCGACGAACCAGCCTCACCACGCCCTGGCCTAGCCATAGTAGCACCTCGTGCTGGACGCCCTCCTGGAAGACGATAACCCAGCCCATGCTCCTCAGGCTCACCACCGGTCCACTCCTGCATCCCATTCAGAGTGCCAGAATCTATCGGAGCTGCTGGCAACTGCAACTGCTCATGAGCCGGCCAGCTCACTCCCACTACTCGGCATAGCTTCGTAACCGTGGATGCATAAGGGATGTTCATATGCTTTGCTCCCCTCAAAAACTTCAGAATTCCTTGGTAGATAAACTCACCAAGGTCCACATAGTATTCCTCATTCAGAATTCCCCACAACAGCTGTGCTCTCTCAACTGTGACCTCGTGTGCATGTGAAGAAGGCAAAATATTAGCACATATAAATGCATTCCATGCACGGGCATACCTGTTCATGGCGATCGCCGGAAAGTGACGATACTCATTATTGGCTGGACTGCGGTTCCAAACTGTGCCCGGTCGACAGAGAGTCGCACAAATCAAATCCAAGTCAAAATCCTCAGCAGTCTTTTCATTCCAGTTCTCCTCCTCGGGCTTCCTCTCTCGTTGTCCAATCACACGGCGAATCGCCGCAGGATGATAATCAACCGTCAGCCCACGGACTACAGAAAACCCATTCTTTTCAGCCTTCGCGTTCGCGTAGAACTCGCGAACAACGCTCATCGGTACTGCTTCGGGTGACTCACAAAAAGCTATCCACCCCTTCTCTGCAATCATGGGCAACAACTGACCATCCCTCCCTGATGGTAAAAACCCCCTCTCCTTCAGAATCGGCTTCCCCAACGTCCTAGTGTACTCCTCCTCCGCAGCTCTGTCAGTTAACCGAGGCCTTGCAGCAGTGCCCCTCGAAGAATCAGCAATAGGAACTGTGCTGCTGCTGTCAATAGTGCGTGCTCTCTTGGATGCCATTGATTCGTGAATAGAAGTGTGTAAGAACTGATTTTTGATGTTTGTGAGAGGGTTTAAGTGTAGGAAGTTTTGTGGGAGATATGTAGGATAGGTGTATGTATATATAGGGTATGGATTAGATTAGGGTTTGGGAATTAAGGGTTAAAATGATGGGGTAGTGGGAACAATTCGTGGGTTTATGGGCTAAAACTGTTTTTGTGTTTTTTTTTTTTTTTCTGAACTGCAAAAAAATTTCTGGAACTCGACCCCTGCGCGGCCGCTCAGCATTTCTGCGCGGGCGCGCAGCAAGCTGCGCGGCCGCTCAGCATAGCTGCGCGGGCGCGCAGAGGGTCTCTGGAAAAAAAAAAATTTAGCCCCTGTTTTCTGATTTTTTTGTGTTTTTGAATAGGTTATTAACTTCTAAGGGTTCCTGTAACAACAATTCATGGGTTGCCTCCCATACAGCGCTTCTTTTTCGTCATTAGCTTGACGTTCCGTACCTTTCTCAAGTAGTCAACAAAATGGCACTAACCACCTCTCGGTTTGCCATGCCCCCATAGTAGTGCTTCAACCGCTGACCGTTAACCTTGAATGTTTGGTCCGAATCATTCTCAAAAATTTCCACCGCTCCATGTGGAAACACAGTTTTGACAATAAAAGGTCCAGACCACCTTGATTTCAACTTCCCAGGAAAAAGGCGGAGCCGAGAGTTGAATAAAAGAACTTGTTGCCCTGGCACAAATAACTTAGGATGTAGCTTCCTATCGTGCCACCTCTTCACCTTTTCCTTATACATTTTGTTATTCTCGTACGCTTGAAGTCGAAATTCATCAAGTTCATTAAGC
The DNA here is from genome assembly GCF_009905375.1 of Apium graveolens. Classification (NCBI taxonomy): domain Eukaryota; kingdom Viridiplantae; phylum Streptophyta; class Magnoliopsida; order Apiales; family Apiaceae; genus Apium; species Apium graveolens. The sequence continues at coordinate 147,823,106 of NC_133654.1, read as the reverse complement.
TGAAGCATTCTTTTCTTACCAGCTGCATCTAAATCCAGGTTCAATTTCTTCAATGCCCAGTAGGCCTTATGCTCAAGCTCCGCTGGTAGATGACATCCCTTACCGTACACCAACTAAAACGGTGACATCCCTAGTGGAGTTTTGTATGCTGTTCTGTAAGCCCAAACAGCTTCATCGAGCTTTAAAGACCAATCCTTCCTTGACGGACAAACAACCTTCTCTAGAATACGCTTTATCTCTCTGTTAGACACTTCCGCTTGACCATTTGTTTGCGGATGATAGGCAGTAGCTACTCGATGATTCACATTATAATGCTGCATCATAGAAGTGAACTTACGGTTGCAAAAATGCGATCCTTCATCACTTATGATTACCCGAGGCGTTCCAAACCTTGTGAAAATTTGCTTATGAAGAAAATTTAGTACTACCTTTGCATCATTTGTCGGTAAAGCTTTAACTTCGACCCATTTTGAGACATAAACGACTGCCAGCAAGATGTACTGATTATTGCAAGATGAGATAAAAGGCCCCATGAAATCGATTCCCCACACATCAAAGACCTCGACTTCAAGCATCACATTTAATGGCATCTCATCCTTCTTTGACAAATTTCCCACTCTTTGGCAACGATCACACCTTAAAACAAACTGATGAGCATCCTTGAACAAAGTAGGCCAGAAAAAACCTGTTTGCAGAATACGAGCTGCCATCTTCTCACCTCCATAGTGTCCACCATAAACCGTGGAATGGCAGTCTCGTAATATCCCCTCTGTCTCACAGAACGGGATACATCTCCTGATGATCTGGTCAGCTCCCTGTCTAAACAAATATGGTTCATCCCACATATATCACTTCACCTCATGCAGAAACTTCTTCTTTTACGTGGATGTCAAATTAAGAGGCATTATATTGCTGACAAGATAGTTTACAATATCTGCAAACCATGGTTCTTCCTCCTGAATTGCAAACAACTGCTCATCCGGAAAAGATTCATTGATTAACGTCCTATCTTGTGAAGGGGATTCTCCAACCTAGAGAGATGGTCAGCTACTTGATTCTCGGTACCTTTTCTATCTTTGATCTCTAACTCAAATTCCTGAAGTAAAAGCACCCAACGAATGAGTCTCGGCTTCGAATCCTTCTTAGAAACCAGATAGCGAATAGCTGCATGATCAGTGAATACTGTTACTTTCGTACCAAGCAGATAAGATCGAAATTTCTCAAAGCCAAAGACTATAGCCAAAAGCTCCTTCTCAGTAGTGGTGTAGTTCAATTGGGCACCATTTAAAATCTTACTCGCATAGTAGACCACATGGAAGAGATTTTTCTTGCGCTGTCCCAGAACTGCACCTACCGCATAATCACTCGCATCACACATCATCTCAAACGGTTCTATCCAATCTGGTGCTGTAATAACTGGTGCAGTGATCAAACTCTTCTTGAGAGTCTCGAATGCTGCCAAACATTCATCATCAAATTTGAAAGGCACATCTTTCTCAAGCAAATTGCACAATGGCTTAGATATCTTTGAAAAGTCCTTGATGAATCGCCGATAAAAACCCGCATGACCAAGAAAACTACGGATTCCTTTCACAGAATTGGGTGGGGGAAGATTTTCAATGACTCCCACCTTGGCCTTGTCCACCTCCAGACCCTTGCTAGAGACCTTATGCCCAAGGATAATGCCTTCACGCACCATAAAATGACATTTCTCCCAATTAAGCACCAAATTAGTTTCCACGCATCTTTTGAGTACGGCGCGCAGATTATTCAAACATTCATCATATGAGTGTCCAAAGACGGAAAAGTCATCCATGAACACTTCGACGTTATTTCTAATCATGTCAGAGAATATAGCCATCATACATCTCTAAAAGGTGGCCGGGGCGCCACATAACCCAAACGAAACTCTATGAAAAGCAAATGTGCCAAATGGACAAGTGAAGGTAGTCTTTTCCTGATCCTCTGGTGCAATACAAATCTGATTATACCCGGAATAACCATCCAGAAGACAAAAATACTCATGTCCCACCAATCTGTCAAGCATTTGATCAATAAATGGAAGAGGAAAGTGATCCTTCCTTGTGGCTTTGTTCAATTTCCTATAATCCATGCATACTCTCCATCCTGTAACTGTTCGAGTAGGGATGAGCTCATTCTTTTCATTTGCGACCACTGTGATACCTCCTTTCTTAGGAACACATTGTACGGGGCTCACCCACGAGCTGTCAGAAATAGGATAAATGATGCCTGCATCTAGCCATTTCAGAATTTCTTTCTTCACCACCTCCTTCATGATGGGATTCAGTCTTCGTTGCTGTTCCACAGTTGGCTTACTACCTTCCTCTAGCAGAATTTTATGCATACAATATGAAGGACTTATCCCCTTGATGTCTGCTATGGTCCATCCTATAGCCGATTTGAATTCTCTCAAAATCCTTAAGAGCTTGTCTTCCTCACTACCTGAAAGGTCAGCTGAAATAATAACAGGTAACGTAGATGAATCACCTAAAAAAGCATACCTCAAGTGTTCAGGTAATGGTTTGAGCTCCAAGGTAGGTGCTTCCTCTATTGATGGTTTGAGCTTCCCTTCAGCGTTCTTGAGGTCAGAAGTACCAAGAGATTCAAATGGTATGTCCAGCTTTCGCTTCCAGGGAGAAGCGTTCAGATATTGTAATTGCTCGTTGCTATCTTCATCATCACTGTCAAATTCCCCCACTAAGGCCTTTTCCAATGCATCAGACATTAGCATGTGCTCGAGTTCCGAAGTAACTGCGGAATCAATCACATCCACTTTTAAGCACTCCTCATCTTCTGTAGGGAATTTCATTGCCTTGAATACGTTGAAGGTCACATCCTGATCTTGGACCCGCATAGTAAGTTCCCCTTTTTGCACATCTATCAAGGTACGGCCAGTAGCCAAGAAAGGCCTCCCCAAGATTATGGGAATCTTCTTATCTTCCTCAAAATCCAGAATAACAAAATCTGCTGGAAAGAAGAGCTTATCCACCTTGACGAGCACATCCTCAACTATGCCCCTTGGGTAAGTAATGGAACGGTCCGCCAATTGTAGCGACATGTATGTGGGTTTTGGATCAGGCAGATCCAGCTTTTTAAAGATCGACAAGGGTATCAGATTAATGCTTGCTCCCAAATCACAAAAGCACTTGTTAAAAGTTAGATTGCCAATGGTGCAAGGAATGGTGAAGCTTCCTGGATCTTTCAGTTTTGGTGGTAACTTTTGTTGCAGAACCGCGCTGCATTCTTCCGTGAGAGCAACGGTTTCAAGGTCATCCAGTTTCACCTTCCTTGAAAGAATAGTCTTCATAAACTTCACATAACTAGGCATTTGTTCCAGAGCCTCAGCGAAAGGTATATTGATGTGAAGTTTCTTGAACACCTCCAGAAACTTCCCGAACTGTCTATCCAGCTTTTGTTGCTGCAATCTCTTAGGAAAAGGTGGTGGAGGATAGAGTTGTTTCTCCCCTGTATTAGCCTCAGGCAGAGTGTGTTCAACAGTAGTCTTCTTTGGTTCCGCCACTTTCTCCTTTTGCTTAGATTCTTCATCTCTAACTTCAGCTTCGACTTCTTTTGCCTTTTCAGCATCAGCTACTTTTCCAGACCTTAAGGTAATAGCCTTGACTTGCTCTTTAGCTTCCTTCCTGCCTGGTACTTCCATGTCACTGGGAAGAGTGCCAGGTTGACGATTGAGCACTGCATTGGCTAATTGACCGATTTGATTTTCCAAGGTCTTGATAGAAACTGCCTGACTCTTGCACAACAGCTTAAGTTCCTCAAAATCAGCACTAGTAGGTGCAGCTGCACTTCCCTGTTGAGGATATGATTGCCTTGTAGCATACTGCTGTGGTTGCTGGAATCCAGGTAGGTTAAACTGTTTACTCACCCCTTGCTGATATGGTGGCTGAATAGCATTCTGATTATTACCCCAGCTGAAATTTGGATGATTTCTGTTATTAGGATGATAGGTCGCTGGCACAGGCTGCTGTTGTCGCTGATAATTATTCACATACTGAACAGATTCATTGACAAGAGAACACTGATCCGTAGCATGAGAACCTGCACAAAGCTCACAAACCATAGCTATTTGATTAACTCCATACGTAGCCAGAGAATCAACCTTCATTGATAGCGCTTGGAGCTGGGCTGCAATAGCGGTGGCTGCATCAACTTCCAGAATACCTGCGACCTTGCCTGACGTCATCCTCTGAGTTGGGTTTTGATGCTCATTTGCAGCCATTGTCTCTATAAGATTATACGCCTCAGTATAGCTTTTAGCCCATAAGGCTCCTCCAGCTGCTGCATCGAGCATGGGCCAAGATTGGGCCCCCAAACCATTATAAAAACCAGTGATTACCATCCAATCCGGCATTCCATGATGTGGACATTTTCTCAACATTTCCTTGTAGCGTTCCCAAGCCTCGCACATAGATTCTGTAGGTTGCTGCGCAAACTGAGTAAGAGCACTCCTCATAGCAGCAGTCTTTGCCATTGGATAAAACTTCACCAGAAACTTTTGCGCAAGATCTTGCCACGTAGTGATGGACCCAGCTGGTTCAGAATGTAACCAGTCTTTAGCCTTATCCCTCAGTGAGAATGGGAAAAGCCTCAACTTGATAGCCTCATCAGTCACGCCATTATACTTAAAAGTGCTGCAGATCTCGACAAAATTTCTTATGTGCATGTTGGGGTCTTCAGTTGCCACTCCTCCAAAAGAAACAGAATTCTGCACCATCTGAATAGTGCCCGGCTTGATTTCAAAGGTGTTAGCTTGAATAGCCGGATGAAGGATGCTTGACTGAATATCATCAATTTTAGGCCGAGAAAAATCCATAAGAGCTGGATCAGCTTGAACAATACGATCTCCCATGTTTACTGGTTCTTTCTACTCAGCGCCTGAATCTGAATCCTCAAAATCTAACTTCTCCGGAATATCAAGAACTGCGTTTGTCTCCTCAGTTGTATCTAAAGTCCTCTTGCGAGCACGAGAATGAGTTTGCATAAACGCTTGCTAAAGTACCTGAAACACAACCGAAAAGAGTAAGTAACTACTACGTCCTAATCACTGAGTCCTAATGACCAATGATGGTAAGTACATAAACTAAACAAATACACCGAGTCCCCGGCAGCGGCGCCAAAAACTTGTTAGGGCAAAAACACGCACTAATATTCACGCAAGTATACGCGTTCGCAAGTAATATAGAATACTTTCTAGTTCGTTCCCTCAGAGACTCAGACTAAGTTATTGTCTAATTAAACTCACTCACCAATGTATGATTACTTCTCAATGTTAAGATAACACTTAAAATTGTTGATTAAATATTAACTATAATTAACTTCTTAATTAACCACTTAACTAACACTTCAAATTATCAATAATAAAACACTCATGAGATCACAACTTCATTATTACTTCCTTCTATAGCCATTGTTATTACCTTTAGCATGTGACAGTGATGATATTAATTGAATAACACGAAACTGATAAAAGCCAACTTTCATTGTACTAATACCATTCTACCAAGCATCCACAATTAAGATAGAAGTTGAATAGTCATCAATTATGTTGAGTTCCTATATGTCTACAGAAATTGACAACACAACGATTTAAGCACAAGTTATTCCTTTTGATTACATAGGGCAAATAAAACTGTTAGAGTTACCCACTAATCATGCACAACGTACATGAACCTATGCTAGCATGGCAAGTTCTAAATCTCAAGATCCACCGTCGCTTCACAAGAGATTAACACCCTATCTTATATGTTCGCGACGCACATAAGACGAATACGCGCAACCAATACTAGATATCATGCAATCATCACACACTAAAGTATTAAACAATTAACTAAAGAATTCCATAATAAATCCGTTGAAACCCCATGATCACGATTAGCCCATAATAGAACTTATCGCCATCATGGGTTCATATGAAATCATGATAAACAAACACAAGAAAATAATAACTAAACTAATTATATTAAAACAGAGTACGTCACAAGAGTAAATAAGTTAAAGCAAGAAAACTAGCATCCAACGTTACAACGAAACAAGAATCACAAGAATATATGCTTCCTCTTCGTTGCGGTGTGCTAAATCGGTCTTCTTCCTTATCTCATTCGCTTCTTGCGTAAAACACAATCTAAAACATAATCTCCTTAATACTCTCTATGAAAACGTCTCAAATCTACCTATATAATAGTCCCATAAAACTCAGATTACATAGAAGTTGGAAGCCAAATAGAAGTAGAAGTCTGAAATAATTCAGCTTTTTCCCCAACCTTGCGCGGCCGCTCAGCATTTCTGCGCGGGCGTGCAGGCTGTTGCGCGGCCGCTCAGCATTGCTGCGCGGGCGCGCAGGACCCTACTGGAAAAAATTCCAAGCTTGCTCCGTTTCTTCGCCGTAATCTGCCCATTCCATTCCTCTCGCAATGGTGAACACATGTCAAGGCTTATTCTTGATGATTCCTCCCCCGAAATGCAACTAATACCCTGAAATGCATAAACACTAGAAAAACGCATTAAATACACAAAATACTTGATTTCAAGACACCAATTTAAGCCATTTTAAGACGTTCTAAGTGGTATAAAATGCCACTTATCAAATTCCTTCTACTGGATTGGATTTAAAATGTTCATATTCAGAGGTTAGGATCTCTAACTTGTTCTCCCTAACTTCCTCTGTGCCTTCATTAATCACCTCAACAGTTTCCCAGATGTGTTTGGAACTTTTACAGTTCATCACATGTCTGTTCATCAAGGATTCAAGGGAATCAACTAAAATTAATTGAAGGCTGGCATCCAAGGAGGCTTCTTCCTTTTCAGCAGAAGTAAAATCTTCAGGCTCTTTTGCATAGGTTCTAGCTTTGGTAATTACAACATCATTTTCTATAACCTCTGGTTCAATAACCATCGGAATTTTTGGACCCTTCTTTAACACATCCAGATATTTAGGATTTGCAACTTGTAAGAATAAGAGCATCTTCTTCTTCCACATAATATAATTTTCTTTATCGAACAATGGAATTTTAACAGTTCCAACTTTTTGTGAAGTCATTATGAATTTTTGAACAAATAAAAATTCAAGGAGTGGAAGAATCACAAAAGTCTAGGATCTTGATTTGTTCGTTAATCAGAAGGCTCTGATACCAATTGTTAGGTCCCAATATGTTTGTAGAAGGGGGGGTTAAATACAAACTTTACCGTTTAATCGAATTTAATGCGGAATAAAAAAGTGAAACAAAATTCAAGTTAAATAAATCTATTATTAAACTTGAAAGGTGTTACAACAACGGTATCGTTTACAAGGAATTAATCTCAAATAAATTATTACAAATCTAGAATAAATTCGACATGAACTTTTTCAGTTTTTGCAATAAAAAGATCAAATGCTAAAAGCAATTTGAGATTAAGTTCTAGGGATTTTGATCCACTAGATAGTTACACAAGAACAAGAGAATGATTTCTAGTGGTTTAGATCTAACTTTAATGACTAGAAATAAATGAACTTAAATGCAGTTGAGAGTTAAACTTTGGCGGCGGCTACTTCTGTCTGTTCTTGAGTTAATTGGTCTCTGTATTGAATGTTGTAGGTTTTTTGAATGAATGTCTGCTGCAGTTGTCTTTTAATCAATGAACAGAAATCAAATGAACTGGCGAGACAATCAGTGAGACAATCTGTTGAGCTACCAAGACAATCGGCCGAACCACCATGACTTTCGGTGAGACAATAGATTGAACTAGCAAGACTATCAAACTGAACTAGCAAGACAATCTCCTCCCTGCTAGAACTTTCGGTGAGACAATTAGAAATGGCCTGGCATGACAATCGGTATGACAATCTGGATTGTCATTCCAGTTCAATTTTAATTGTCTTATTGAATTAAAACTGATTTTAATTCAATTACAATTCTGAAAATTCTTAATATTAATTCAGGATTAATTAATCAATTAATTCAATTAATCAATAAATTAATCTTTGCAGATATAATTTATTTTCTTAATTAAATTATATGATTTAATTAATTAATAGAAAATTAATACTACTCTTGAAAAGCAACCATTCTTCTGAAAATCTTCTGAATATTATGAATCAATTCCACCACTTCAATGTTGACACTCGATGTACTGTCTGGTTCATGAGTGACTAACTTCTGTGACGTTTCTTCATATCTTGACTTTAATAACTTGATTTTCTTCAGATTAAATCCCTGTAATTGTTTGATACACTGACAAGATCTCTGATACTTGATTAAATCCACAATCTTGATTTATATCACTGAGGCTTGATCAATTTCTTGAACTTCTTCCAGTGAATTATTTTCTCAAGTCTGTAGATGAACAATGTTTCTTAATCCTTTGACAGATGTTACTTTGAGAGATCTCTTTGTCGATAGAACCACTATTTACTTGTTACATTCTTATTTGAGTTGAGTTAAATCCTCGAATAAACAAATAGGCTATGACATATGTCTTTCTAACTGTTTGGAGTAATCCATTTTCTTATATGACTGCTATGTTTCAAGAGAATATCACCGAAGAAGAATCCTCAACCCAACAACGGATCTGCTGGGGATCCCTCCATGAGTGAATTGATAGATTTGTTGCGTCAGCAGTCTACTCAGTTGGCCCAACAACAACAGCAATTCCAGCAGCAGCAAAAATTTCAACAACAATAATAACAATAGCAACAACTCATACAACAACAACAAAAGCAAATCCAACAGCAGCACCAGATGAGGGGACAACCCAAACTATTAGTTTTAAGTCTTTCCAGGATGTTAAACCCCCCGAATTTAAAGGTGAAGTGGATCCTGTTACTGTCAGGATCTGGTTGAAGGAAATGGAGAAGGCTTTTGCACTCACCAAGGTGAGTGAGGATTTAAAGATAGATTATGCTAGCTATTTTCTGATAAATGATTCAAACTATTGGTGGGAGTCTACCAGAGCGTTAGAAGGAGAAGGTCCTATTCCCTGGACCCAATTCACTGAACTGTTCTTCGAAAAATAGTTCCCGAATTTTCTCCAAAGTCAGATGGAGATGGAGTTTTTAGGGTTGAAGCAAGGAGACAGAAGTGTTGAAGCCAAATTCACGGAATTGGCTCGTATAGCCCCAGAGTATGTGAGTTTGGAAGCTCAAAGAGTGATGCGGTTTCAACAAGGATTGAATTCAGAGATTAGGAGTGGAGTTGTAGCTTTACAACTCAAAATATATATTTCGATAGTTCAGGCTCCCTTGGTAATAGAAAGTGACCAGAGGTTAGCTGCTAAGAAGAAAGGTGAAAATAAAAGAAAGTTTGAAGGTGGGCCTGCGAAGTCAGAACAAGAAGGAGTGAGTCAGATGTTTCAGCGATGGTTTGGAAGGAATAGAGACAGGAAGTTCAGGAGACAGAACTTCCCACAAGCTAGGCCCAGTACTACCTGAGTCAGTTCTACTCGATAAATTCTAACAACCCAGTGATCGATTGCAAGACATGTGGAATAAAGCACAGTGGTCAGTGTAGAGGGAACGTCAACTGTTTCAAGTATGTCCAGAAGGGCCATTATTCCACTGAGTGCAAATCCAATAACCAAGGAGTAACTTTTTTCAGCTGCGGCAAAGTGGGGAATATTACTAGGAATTGCAGATCAGTTACCCTGGGCAGTGTAGGAAGAAGTGTGTCCCAAAGACCAGCAACAAGTACCGCTAGAGCTAGAACCTTTAAAATGACTAAGAAATCTCCGGCTCAGGATTCCGATGTAGTTGCAGGTACACTTTCTCTTAATTATGTGCCTGTTAATGTTCTATTTGATTCGGGAGCGTCTAAATCTTTCATATCCATGAACTGTGTGAATAAAAAGCAATTAATATTAGAAGACTTAGATGAACTTTGACTTTAAAGGTGGCTAATAGGGACAAAGTTCCTGTAAATCAATTATGTCCTAAGTGCTCCATAGAGATTTCAGGACATACTTTCCCAATCGACCTAATACCTTTTGAATTAGGAGAATTCGATGTTATTTTAGGCATGGATTGGTTCTCTCTGTATAAGGCAAATATTGTGTTTCCCAGTAATAATACAATTATTTAAGGGGGGTTGGATACAATTGTAAAAATGTTTCGAACAAGTATGAAAATATAACAGTTCTTTATATTTTTGATAAAAATTGTTACAAACTCTCTCAAGAAATACTGATGTTATTGAGAGCTGCTAGGTCGTACAATACTTAAGTTAATTCACTATGTGATGACCTAAACTGTGTTTATATAATACACAGTTGCTGCTAATCAATCTAAGATATGCATTATCAAATACTAACTGAAACTGATACATATCTTTAACTGAATAGATAAAGTCCTATGAACCAGAACGTAAGAGATATCTATTCCTCAAATAAAGGAACAGACCAATCTTCTTAGCTGACTGCCTCCAGATACCGATGACATGCAAATGCTGATGATGTATCAAATCCTGATGACACATCAAATACTGATGACATCTAAAACACAGTCAGATCATGAGCTTCGTCTGATAATTGAGAATCAGTACGTAACAATCTCCCCCAATTTATGCTTAATGTAATGAAGCACAAATTCCATTCTCAATGATGCCAAAACTAATTACAAAATGTACAAGGAATAAAGCTTACTTCAGTCTCCTAAGATAACTAATAGTTGTTTCCAGAAACTTGTTCAACCTTTCTTCCTCCTTGTCTTGAAGAACTTTAACAAGCTTTTTCTTCAACTCTCTCTTTTCTTCAGTATCTTCTCCAAGCTGATAGATGGCTGATCTCAGTTTAGATATTAAGCTTTTATTTATTTCAAGATCACCAATCAGCATAAAGCTTAAACTGACATCTTCATGATCAGGACTGAAGGATAACTGAGGATTGTTGAGAAAAACTTTTACAACTGCAGCTCCCTTTCGCATCTTCATTTCTTGGCCAGTATAAGTTCTGTACATAGGAACATTATCACCATTGTATTTATCATCTTTGGTCATGACTCTTCTTTTGATAACTTCAAGTATCATAGAAGACCAATTTCTGGTGACACTGTTCTCAACTCTAAGAAGATAATGAATGTATTTCAGTGCCATCACAGTCTTCATCAAGAGTTGTTGCAAGGTAAAACTCTTTACTTTACCATCTCTTAAAAAGTACAGAATCTCCTCTCTGACATCATTTTCATTTATCTTTCTATAAATTATCTTCACAGCTTCAACTTTCTCAAGATGTGAAGGAGTAACTCTTTCACCAAGATTATCAGTCAGAGTATTTGTATCCAGTAAATCAGACCTTAGAATCTCCATCCCAGAATGACCAATACCTCCTCTGGTTTGAGTTTTGATAAGCTTCAGTTTTTCATTATGGTCCACCCAAGAAGGATTCTTGATGGACTTGTCAACATCTTCTTATTCTGAAATAGGATCCCTTAGTCCTACTGACACATATTCAATATGCTTGAACCCTTTAGGATAACCGAATGAATAAACATCTTTCCATCTTTTATCCTTCTTGCTGAGAGGAGCATAACTTGTAGATAAATCATAAATCTTTCCTTTTGTCTTATGCCATAGCTCTCTCTTTGAATTTAGAATTCTCTACACATAGTCATTGCATGCTTGATCAGCTTTCCTTCTGTCAATTATTTCTTGTTCATCAACCTCTGAATTATGAGAAGTAACTACTGTAGAGATAATTGACTCATTCAATGCTTTGATCACCTTTTTATAAGTGTCAAAATCAGCAATTAGGTTCACAGCATCAGGATCTGCTTTATCCCTAGGATTTGTGTCTACTTCAAAAGTTATATTCTGATTTGTTGTATCAGCTTGATCAATGTCAGTGGCTGATCTTTTCTTCCTTTGAACAATCAACTCTTCAGGCTTCTAAACTTCTTCTGCTAGTTCATGTCCTTGTGCAGGAACATAACCTTCACTGGATAGGACATTCAGAAATGCAGAATCAAATACAACTATTTGACTTGGTTTAGAAGTCCTTCCTCTTCCTCCTCTTCCTCTAGCTCTTGTAGATCTTCCACCTCTTTTTCCTCTTCCTTTAGAGGTGTTGGCTTTAGCTTCAATTTGAGCCATTAACTCCTTCTGTTGCATAACTGCTTCTTCAGTCGTTAGATCAGGAAATTCTTCAGTTATCAATCCAAGAGCACTCCTAGCATTCTTTTTCTCAAACCTTTTATCTTTGTAGTACAGAATAATCTCTTCACCTGTTTCCTTGTGTCTGTAAGGAAAGAATAACCCTTTAGCATCTGCTAAGTTAGAGATTGTAACATCACCATTCTTAGGAGCAATATCAGTAGTCTTGTGCTTAGTTTCATGAGAACCAGTAAACTTCCTTTGTCCTGAAGAACCAGACTTTTTAGAATGTTGAGGTTGTTGAGCAGTAGAAGCAATTGGAACATTTGTAACTGGATTTTTATCACCATCATCATCAGTATCTTTATCCTTTATCTGGAAGGAATCTGGTGTACATTTTGTAGCAACTATCTTCTCCCCCTTTTTGGCATCAGTATTTGAAAGAAGAGAAAATAGAGCATCCAATTTGTCAGCCATGGAAGATACCTTATCTTCTAAAGGAGAAAGTCTAGAATCCATGCTTTGTTGAGATTAAACTACACCTTTAGTGGCAGTTTTCACACTTGTGAGTTAAGCTGAAGTAGGTGTATTGATCATGAATGCATCAATCTTGTCCTTAACAGTAGCATGAGATTTCTTCATATCAGCAAGTTCAGAATGAATTCCTTTGACGGAAATGGTAGAGGCCTTAAGATGTCATTTCATATCAGGATTTTGAATTTCATCATAGGCCCTATGAACATGTTACATACCAACAGTAGATGAGATAGAAGTATTTGCATGTCTCCATCTAAAATCCCATTCAGTCTGTCGAAAGTGCTCAGCATTGGCTTTGCAATAAGAAGGATTTTCATTGAAATGTGAAGAAGAACCAACATTTGACATTTAGATGCATCAATTGCAGTCTTAAGCTGAGCTATATCAGAATCATTATTATCACTATCATCATCAGAGTCAGAACTAGACAGACCCTTAGACGAATTTGCAGAACTAGGCAGAATTGCTTTGCTTTTAGAAGAATCCTTAGCAATAGGTGCATATTTCTGATGAGATCCTGAAACATAAACAAGGTAACACCTAAATCACTCTTTTCTTTTTAAATGATCTCATCACTTCTCACAAAATATATTACTTTTGAGAGTAATATGGTTCTCACGGAAGAAGATTTATAAGTAAGAGAAAGCACTTATAAAATTCTTTTCTCAAAGTTACCTCTCCTTTTGCCAGTACAGGAGACTGCCACTCAAAAATTTAATTTTCTCTCATAGTATTTTCATACAGTCTCACAGAAAAGCATAGTCACACATTTGTCAAAAAATAAGAGATGGTTGAGAAGAGTAGTATGCTTGTCATATAAATAGTGGTAACCTCAAATAAGAGACTATCCTCAAGTGGAAGTGATGATAGTGAAGGATCAAACAGCACATCAGGATGCTTTTGCAAACTAGCAATCAGTAGGGGGTCATCAATAGTAGTTGTTGCAGTTGAAGGATGAACCACATTAGGATCTGATGTAGCATCAGGATTTGACTTGTCAGGAGGATGAAATAGACCAACATCAGTACTTCAAACTGATGGTTCTTGTGGGGTCTGAGAAATATGAGATGCTTCAGTAAGTGCTGGTGAAGGTTCTTGTGTGCTCTCCTCAAAAATAGGATCATTGATAACTGCATCCACCTTTGACAATACGTCCTGATGAGCCTTCTTTTCCTTCAGTAGTTGCTCAGAATCAGCAAGAGGATCAAATTGAGCAAAATCAACAATGATTTGTGCAGCCTCTTTTTCTGCATCTTCCCTTTGAGAAGATGGTTCTTCTGTGACTGGATGTGTTTCAATTGCTAAATCCCTTTGAGACTTAGGTTCTTATGGACTGACATCCATAGCAGAGAACTGAGCCTTTTCTTCTTTCTAATGTAGCCAACCACTTCTCCACTCTTTCTTTTCAACCTGATCTTGTCAGCTGTCTTGGGCATAGCCGTTGCTTTGATCACTGGAATCTTTTGGAGCAGAGCACTAGCATCAGTAGTTGGCTCTATGGTACCAGTAGTGTCAATAGAATCATCAGGATTTTCAACTGTTGATTTCCTGATCTTCATCATAGACCCAATAGGCATCTGATCATCAGAGTTAGAATCATCATGCATGATCAGTCTTCTTTTCCTGACTGGAAAACATTCTTCTTTCTTCTCACTCTCACTCAGTGAGGCCTGTAGAGCTCTCTATTTAGATTTAATAGATTTCTTAACTAGCCTTTTCTTTGTTACAACTGATGCCTTTTGGAAGACATCAGAGGAGGCTAATTTAGAAGCTGGATGAGAGTGATGTTTAGGAGAAGAAATGCTTGGGTTAGAAATATGATGGGTAGTGTCTTGTCTCACAGCATCAGGAAATGTTACAGAGGTGCCAACATCAGAATTAGCAGGCACTTGTGTAGGAGTAGGTCTATTTCTTAACAGAAATTGCCTGACCTCCCTAAGAAGGAAAGGAGGTCCTGAAAATTCATTATTTTCATCCCTTTTAATGTGATCAGTGATAGCTTTTTCAGAGATCTGAAACACATAGAGTAATTCATCATCATAGAAAATTGAAAATCAATTGAAGAAATCTAGTATCCCTAGAACTCCTGATGTGTCTGCTCTTTTAGCAATTATGAACTGAAGTATAGTATTACCATAATCAAAATTACCAGAGTAAAGGAGAGAGTACCCAATTATCAGAGAAGTAGATGGAAGAGCATCAAAATTTGTTGTCTTATTCAAGAAACACCTGCTAATGCAGTCAAAGAAGAAATTTCATTCTCTCTTCAATTTTGTCCTTGTCAGTTTGCCTATGGTTGTGATTTCACCTTTATAGCTCAGGGTCCTTAGTATATCAAACAACTGCTCAGTTTCATAGTTATCTGGAGCACCATCACAAGCAGGAAATCTCAAGGTTTGAATCAAGAAATCAGCATCAACCCTCATATCTGCGTCCCTTATATTCAAAAGAAAAAACACTGTTTGTTTCATTAACCAGAGCTGTATTTCATACCTGCATTACAGCCCTGTATGACACCTTGGTAGGATTTGTAAGAGCATATCCAATTGGTCATTGGAGTAAGAAATCCAGAATATTATGAAAAGATTGTGGAAACTGCTGATGTGTAAGCAGAGCCAAATAATTATTGGTGCCAAAGGTGTTTCCATGAATGATTTTAGTTTGGCTGAAGAATGGTGAAACTTCAGATGATGACATGATGTATGTAGGTGTTGAGGAAGAATATGAGTGAGATGTGGATAGTGATGCTGTATGTATGATGATTTGTGTCACTGAAATTCTTATGGGTATATAAGTTTGCAACACTGAATTGTGTATAACATACACACACAAAGAAGGAAGCTTAGTGAATTAGACTTCTGACATGTGACAATTACTGAGTAATAGGATTTAAAAGTGGAGTAAAGTGCAGAATTAACAATAAAATACGTACAGCTCTTTCAAGAAATTACTGTGTGAATTTGTTCAACAGATAATCCACTATTAATCAATAATTAAATAAGATATTCAATTTTAGCACTAAACAACTCAGAATTCATTTAACAATAATATTCTAAATTAGAACATGTTGACCTGTCGTCAGTATTTGGAACCTCTTATCCATCAGGATTTGACAATGTCAGGATTTGTCGGTTCAAATTAATCAATATTTGTCAAAACAACACAAATTTATTAGAAAAATACAATTTTAATCTCAATAACCATCAAAAGATACATGTTAAGTGTATAGTTAGAGATTACCAGGCTACAACAAAGAACAATCACATGCACACGCAGTTAAAGAACATAGATTAAATCTTGTAAACAAAAGAAATTTTATTAATAGATCAAAAGAGTACATTTCATGAAATTTTGATTACATGCATAAGAGATTACAAGAGAATCCTAGTCTAGTAGAGAAGAACTTAAACAACCTTAGTCTAAGAAGTCTGACAAAGCTGATGGTGAAGAGAAATAACCAGAGGATGTTTGTTGGGAAGACTAAGATGGTGGATGATCAGGGCTTCTTCCTGCTTTCAACAGAGAGGATAGCAAGACGAATGATCCTCTCTTGTTGTCGAAGAGTGTAGAGGTGGAGGTCTCTCTGGAATCCCAGAAAGTCATTTTTTGTGACTTCTGGAAGTTGAATCTAAATGTCATTTGGAATGGCATTGATGTGATATGGGGTTTGCATCCCATCACGAAAAAGTGTCACAATATTAGTGCCATAGCTGTAGAACCAGCCGAAATTCGCCATTGTTGGAGAGAAGAAAGAGATATGAGAAATAAAAGTGAAGAGAGCGTTTAGTGTTTGGGAAGATATGATTGGACTCGATGATGAATGGTGGTTTAAATAACCAAGAGACAGAGAATATGAAAGGACTAGGGGTTTGTTAATAATTAACTGGGGAGTTAATTGAATGATTTAACCAAAAAAATAAATAAATGATACACGTCTCCCTAGACTGATTTGTAATGATGAAAAATATATATGTATTCATGCACACTTTAGAAAATAAATTACTTAATTCAACATGCATAAGATAAATACATCATTAATTCTAAAAAATAGTGTCTTTAAAAATGTTCAGGACATCATCAAGATTTGATCAATTCATATCAGGATTTGATCAAATAAGAATAACAGAAAATTATATGTCCCAACTAAGCATACCAAGTTCATTGACAAGTTTTGTAAATGTTGCTTCAGGTATTGGCTTTGTGAAGATATCAGCCAGCTGCTGATCAGTAGGAACAAAATGGAGCTCAATTGTTCCTTCCATGACATGCTCTCATATAAAGTGATATCTGATAATGATATGTTTAGTAAGAGAGTGTTGCACTGGATTTCCAGTCATGGCAATAACACTTTGATTATCACAATAAATAGGAATTTTAGAAAATGATAATCCATAATCCATTAGTTGGTACCTCATCCATAATAGCTGAGCACAGCAGCTTCGAGCTGCAATATATTCAGCTTCAGCAGTTGAAGTAGAAATGGATTTCTGCTTCTTACTGAACCATGAGATTAATCTTCCTCCCAAAAACTGACAACTTCCAGAGGTACTCTTCCTGTCTATTTTGCATCCAGCAAAGTCAGCATCTGAATATCCACATAATTCAAAATCATCTTTCCCCGCATACCATAGACCAAGTGATGTAGTGTCCTTGAGATATCTAAAGATTCTCTTAACTACAATAAGATGTGGCTCCCTAGGATTTTCTTGAAATCTTGCACACATACATGTGGTAAACATAATGTCTGGCCTACTAGCCGTTAAGTACAGGAGAGAGCCAATCATACCTCTGTAGTTAGTGATATCGACTGTTGTACCTTTATGAGGATCAAGCTTTGTAGCAGTTTCCATAGGAGTAGTTGTGGGTGCACTTTCTTACATATTAAACCTTTTCAACAGATTCTTTGTGTACTTGGACTGGTTAATGTAGATGCCATCATCAGTCTGTTTAATTTGAAATCCCAAGAAATAACTCATCTCTCCCATCATACTCATTTGATATCTTGATTGCATCAACTTTGAGAACTTATCACACAATTTATGATTAGTTGATCCAAAAATGATATCATCCACATATATTTGAACTAACAGAGAATCTTTACCTTTATTTAGATAAAATAAATCTTTATCTATTGTACCTCTTTGAATCCACTTTCAAGTAGAAACTGAGCAAGAGTCTCATACAATGCTCTAGGTGCTTGCTTTAGTCCATAGAGTGCTTTGTCAAGTCTATAAACATAGTCAGGATGTTTAGAATCCACAAAACCTGGTGGTTGTTCAATATAGACTTCTTCTTCAAGTTCTCCATTGAGAAATGCACTCTTGACATTGACATCCATCTGAAAGACTTTGAAAATCTTGTGTGCAGCATATGCCAAGAAAATTCTGATTGCTTCCAGCCTAGCAACATGAGAAAATATTTCATCATAGTCAATGCCTTCGTGTTGGGAATATCCTTTAGCCACTAACCTTGCCTTGTTTCTGACAATGGTTCCATCAGAATTAGTTTTATTTCTGAAGACCCACTTTATGCCCACAATTGACATGTTCTTAGGTCTAGGCACCAGCTTCCAAACTTCATTTCTTTCAAACTCATTCAACTCTTCTTGCATAGCTATGACCCAATCTGCATCCTTAAGTGCATCTTCTACTTTCTTTGGCTCCTCTTTTGAAAGTAGATTGTGATACATACATTCATTTTGAGTTGCACTTCTTATCTTTACACCTTCATCAAGATTTCCAATGATCAGATCAAGAGTGTGATCTTTGCTCCATTTTCTGGCATGAGGAAATGTCCTTCTTGATCTAGATGTTCCCCATAAATCATGTGCCTCATCAAATGCATTTGAGGCTCCCCCTGAATCAGTGTTGTTATCTCCTGATGAAGTATTAGGACTTGACTCATGTTCACCTGATATTGAATCACCATTAGATTCTGAATGACCAGATTGATAAGAACCTTGAGTTGATTCTTCAGTGTTAGTACTATCAGTTGAACCTTGCAGTTGTTCCCCTCAATATATACAAGTTTATTAGTACATTGATCATCTTTAGGATCTGAAGGAGTATAAGGATTTAGATCATCAGTAGTTGATGATCTATTAAAGTCTGATGAAGATTCAAACAGTGTATTTTCTTTTACAAAGATCAAACTTTCATGAGAGTCTTCTTCGAAACCAGGAATCTTCTTATCATCAAAAGACACATTGATAGAGATAAACACAGTATTTGTTCTCAGATTAAAAACTTTGTATTCTCTTGATGGTGAATAACCAACAAAGATTCCTTCATCAGTTTTTGATTCAAATTTTCCTAGCTGATTAGTGTGAGTTCTCAGAATAAAGCACATACATCCAAATACATGGGGATGTTTCAGACTTGGCTTCTTTTCCTTCAGCATCTGATAAGGAGTAACACCATGTCTGTTTATCAGAGTGATATTTTTAGTGTAACAATTGTGTTTACTGCTTCATCCCAGAAGTAAGTGGGTAATTTGGCTTCTTCTAGCAGAGTCCTTCCAGCTTCGATCAAGGTTCTGTTCTTCCTCTCAACAACACCATTTTGTTGAGGTGTACTAGGAGCTGAGAATTGTTGTTGTATACCTTTGTACTTGCATACTTCCTCCATCTTGAGTTCTTGAACTCAGTTCCATTATCACTTCTCAGTATTTTCACTTTGAAATTGGTTCCATTTTCAATTTTCTTTACATTATCCAGAAGAATTTCTGGAGTTTCATCCTTCCTGTGTAGAAAATAAACCCAGGTATATCTAGTGAAATCATCAACAATTACAAGTGTGTACCTTTTCTTGTTGATAGACATTATGTTCACTGGTCCAAATAGATCCAAGTGTAGCATATGATATGGTTCAGTGATAGAGAATTATGTTTTACTTTCGAAGGATACTCTTTTTTTTTGGACTTTTGGTAAATATCACAAAGACCATCAGATGAGTATAGCATATTTGGTAATCATCTTACTAGCTCATTCTTGAAAAGTTCATTGATATAATTGAAGTTGAGATGTGAGAGCTTCTTGTGCCAATTCCAACTTTCATATACCGATGCCTTAGAGATAAGGCAGGTAGCTTCCTTCTCAAGACTTTCATGCAGCCTTTCTTCATATATGTTATCATGTATGTATCCTTTCAAGACAACTTTCTTTGTCTTGATGTGAACAACTTCACAGTGAGAGTCATAGAATACCACATGATAACCTTTGTCAGTGATCTGAATGATGCTCAGCAGGTTGTGCTTCAGTCCTTGCACCAAAGCCACATTCTCTACTACCACCTTTCCAATTGCCAAGTTGCCATATCCCAGAGTGTGTCCTATATTTCCATCCCATAAGATACATCTGGGCCATCCTTCCTCTCAAATTCTGACAGCAGGGATTTATTTCCAGTCATGTGTCCAGAACATCCACTAAATAAGACAAGAATGTTTTTCCTGTTACCCTTGGAATCAGGAGAAGCAGGATTATCAAAACTAGCCATCAGTGCATAGTTTGTTCCTTCATTTTTAGAGTCAGTGGAATCCATCCAATCCTTACTTGATGTGATCAAGGCTTTGTTCTTCCCTTTGTCATTCCTTGCCTTTCTATATTCAGTAGCAAAGTGACCAGGTTCATCACAATTGTAGCACTTGATCTTTGATCTGTCAACTTTTCCACCTTTCAAATACTTTCCTTCTCTTCTTCTAGAAGGCTTTCTTTCTCCTCCAGTAAAGTTCTTCCTGAAGCTTCTATTCTTCTGAGACTTCGTGAACTGCATCCTCTTGAAACCCTTAACCATCATAGCAGCCATTTGCATGACATCAGAATTTGTCATGTTCTCATCAGTTTCAGAATCAGTGTCATCATTAGGATTTGATGATGAGTCATCAGTATCTAATTATGGAAGATAGTTCTTTTTCCTTGTAGCTTCGACTGTCTTATCTTTTGAAGCTTTAGTATTCACTTTTAAAGCAGCTGATTTTCCCTTGTTGCTTTTCCTCCATTTCCTTTACTGGACTTCCAAGTCATGAGTCTTCAACATGCCATATATTTCATCCAGAGTGACTTTTTCCAAATCATATTGATGTCGTATGATTGAGATCTGAGTCTCCCATTCCTCATTCAAAGCTCTCAGAAATTTGGTGTTTGAATCTTCAAGATCGTGCACCTTTCCTACCAAAGATAGGTTGTTGAGCAGAGTGAGAAGCCTATCATAGATGTCGGTGAGACTTTCATCAGTCTTGGCCTCAAAATGTTCATATTCTTGAACTAAGACAACCCTTCTGTTCTTCTTGATGGTTGTGGTTCCTTGGAATTGAGTCTCAAGAGCATCCCAGATCTCTTTGGCAGTCTTCTAGACTATAACCCTATTTGACATCACAGAATCAAGACTATTATGTAAAATGTTTCTTACCTTTGCATCCTTCAGCACAACGACTTTCTCTTCTGGTGTCCACTCACTCTTCTCCTTCAGCTGAAGATGTTCATCAATAGTAGGAGTTGCAGGTACCAATTTTGTTGGCTTGTAAGGTCCATCATTGATTACGTCGAGGTAGTCCGGATCTGTAGCTTCTAAGTGCATTAGCATCTTCACCTTCCATGTAGCATATTCAGCCTTTTTCAGAATGGGAATTTGATACTTTCATACTTGTTCAGAGACATGTTTAGATAGTTTCTAATAGTAAATTATCAGTCCGCTCTGATACAATTGTTGCCCAGTAATAATACAATTATTTAAGGGGGGTTGGATACAATTGTATAAATGTTTCGAACAAGTATTAAAATATAACAGTTCTTTATATTTCTGATAAAAAACTGTTACAAACTCTCTCAAGAAATACTGATGTTTTTGAGAGCTTCTAGGTCGTACAATGCTCAAGTTAATTCACTATGTGATGACCTAAACTGTGTTTATATAATACACAGCTACTGCTAATCAATCTAAGATATGCATTATCAAATACTAACTAAAACTAATACATATCTTTAAATGAATAAATAAAGTCATATGACCCAGAACTTAAGAGATGTCTATTCCTCAAACTAAGGAACAGAACCTATCTTCTTAGCTAACTGCCTCCAGATACTGATGACATGCAAATGCAGATGATGTATCAAATCCTAACGACACATCAAATACTGATGACATCTAAAATGCAGTCAGATCCTAAGCTTCTTCTGATCATTGAGAATCAGTACGTAACATATTGACTGCAAGAAAAAGAGAGTTGTTATGTATACCACAGATAACGTAAGGATAAGCTACCAAGGACAGAAGCGGGACAAGAAGTTTCTTTCAGTACTGCAAGCAAAGAAATTATTGCGACAAGGGTGTGAAGCATATTTGGCTCATGTGATGGACACTAAGAAAGAGACCCCTACCTTGGATTAGATCCCCATAGTAAGAGAATATTCCGACGTCTTTCCAGAAGATTTTCCAGGATTACCACCTAATCGAGAAATAGAGTTCTCCATTGATTTGATCTCAGGAGCCGAACCAGTTTCCAAAAGCTCCATATCGAACGACTTTAATAGAAATGAAGGAATTGGGCAAGCAACTTCAGGAACTGTTGGATAAAGGAGTCATCCGACCAAGTGTTTCTTCGTGGGGTGCTCTAGTATTATTCGTAAAGAAGAAGGACGGAAGTATGAGGTTATGCATTGATTACAGGGAGCTGAATAAGTTGACAATAAAGAACAAGTATCCTTTGCCGAGGATTAACGACTTGTTTGATCAACTTAAGGGAGAGTGCTATTTTTCAAAGATTGACCTAAGATTTGGCTACCACCAACTAAAGATCAAGCCTGAAGATATACCCAAGACTGTATTCAGAACAAGGTATGGCCATTATGAGTTCTTAGTGATGTTGCTTGGATTGACCAATGCACCAACGGCTTTATGGATTTAATGAACCGGGTGTATAAGGAGTACTTGGATAAATTTATTATTGTATTTATTGATGACATCCTCATCTATTCAAAGACTCCAGAAGATCACGCAACACATCTAAGGATTGCCCTTCAAAGGTTAAGAGAAAAACAACTGTATGCAAAGTTTTCCAAGTGTGAGTTTTGGTTGACAGAAGTATAATTTCTTGGACATGTGTTAAACAAGGAAGGTATCAAGGTAGACCCTATAAAGATTGAAGTCGTATCCAAGTGGGAGCAACCAAAGACTCTGACGGAAGTGAGAAGTTTTCTTGGGCTAGCAGAATATTACCGAAAATTTGTAAAGGATTTCTCAAAGATCGGATCTCTGTCAACCAAGCTAACCAGGAAGAACGAGAAATTTATTTGGACGGAAAGGTGTGAAGAAAGCTTCCAGGAACTGAAGAAGAGACTAGTGTCAGCTCTAGTACTAGCATTTCCAGATGAGATGGGAAACTTTGTGATTTATAGTGACGCTTCTTTAAAGGGTTTAGGTTGTGTACTAATGCAACATTATAAAGTTATTGTTTATGCCTCCATACAACTAAAGCGTCACGAACAGAAGTATTCAATCCATGATCTTGAGTTGGCAGCTATAGTATTTGCTTTGAAACTGTGGAGACATTGTCTGTATGGCAAAAAGTGTGATATTTACACGGATCATAAAAGCTTAAAGTATATATTCGCTCAGAAGGATTTGAACATGAGACATAGAAGATGGCTAGAGTTAATCAAGGATTATGACTATTCCATCAACTATCATCCAGGTAAGGCCAATGTGGTGGCGGGTGTTGAGTTATGTGTGGTGACTGTTGAATCCTTGGTTGTTGTTTTATTTGGTTCGGTGGTTCCTGGCGGCGCGTGAGCTACACGCGCGTGTGTGTATATCTTTTTGTGTGCAGGCTGTGTTACAAATTGGTTTAGTATTTTATTAATTTTGATTCCTTTTTATGCAGGAATTATTTGATTAAGCATTCGTGATATTAATAATTTCATGCGGGAATTGTATTTAATCGGTGGAATTTTCGTGTTGGAACCCGAATAATTGGGTGCCCCGAAAATTTTGTCGCAGTCCGCAATGAATTTTTACGAGTGGACGGTGGACCGTGATGATCGTTATCTGAGTCCTAATTTTATAAAATAAATAAAATATTATGTATAATTGTTTTCATACATAATTAATTGTGTGATTGTGAAAATTGTATTGTGAAATTGTGATTTGTTGGGAATCGACGTTGATTATGTTTCGACGGGCAGGCTTATAAATAGAGGAGTCGCTATCAAAAATTTTCTAAAAATTTACTTTAAATACGAGACACGTACTTTATAATACAAAACGTTTTACCCTTATTTGAATACGGATTACGTGATTATGTGTATAATCGTTATACGAGTCGGGTTATCGAATTAGGTTATTAGGATTCGAGGATATCAAGCAGGTCGATATAACTAATTAGGGTATTCTGTTACTATAGATCTCAGTCAAGTTTCGCAATGACCAAAGTCAGCGTGAAAGCTATCTAGGGTTTTGTAAAGCGTTGCAAGGTAAGTACCCCGAACCATTCTTTTATGGCTCAGTACGTATGAATAGACTGTTATTTTATTCTCATAAAGGAACAGAAACGTTTTAAGTTACGTATTCCCTGTAGTTATAAATAACTGTTTCAAACTTGTTTTGGGGAAAAGTAACTTCGAAAGGTACCTATCCCGAATGAAACGATTTGTGAACCAGATTTTACGTGTGCTGTTAAAATGAATGATTTTTAAATGGGATATGTACAAGTGTTTTGAAAACTGGATAAAACGATCAGATATGGGATACATAGGAGCTAGAGTGTCCTAGTGAGGTGGCGTAAGAGGCTAACTCCGTTGCGCGCATTACATAACCGATTAGTCCAGCAGGTTAGAGACCTAGCTAGTCTTTGAGTTCCGGAACAGGATTATGGGATGGCAGTTGGAGCCGTCTGGTGTTGATAGCCTGATCAACTATCTTCACATATCCATTACGTATCTGATTTGGCTTTGAGATTCACGTAAGGGAATAAATGATTGATACAGTTCAATAATATATGTGAATAACATGCTAAAATTGGACTCTGGTACTTACACAGCACACAACTACATATATTTTATTAAGAACATGTTAGTCAGTGATATCCAGCTTCTTTATTTACTGTCGCTTGAAATGATTTACTGATTGTGGATCTCATGTTGATTTATAGATTTGTTCCTATAATTATTTACTTTACTGTTTTTATCTTGACATTCATATGTTGGTACTGCTGAGCGATTATATGCTCACCCTTGCAACCTGTTATATATATCGCAGATGTCTAGAAGACCACTCAGACCTTGGCAGGACCGTGTCTCAGCACCTTCTGGACCTGGCTCCTCAGAGTTAGTTAGTATCAGACCATATGCGGTCTGATGAGTTGCTGAATAAGTTTTAGTGTGTCAGACTTTTTGAATAAATGGTTTGTAATAATAAGTAACTTGAGTCATACTTGAACCTGAATTGGATCTTGGTTTGGGGTCGTGTTAGTATAATATTAATAATAATCTTGTAGTTTATATTGTAGTCGTTGTGTTTAGTGATGTCAACTCCAGACCCCGGGGTTGAGGCCATCACAATAACGATTAGTTAATAACCGAACTCATCATCATCATGGGTTCAATTGAAAGTATGGTAATAAACAAGGTCTTTATAAACTGGATAAAATCACAAAGTACGTAAACAAGAGTGATAGGTTCAACAATAAAGAAAACGAGCATCCAAGATTACAACTCAATCAAAGAATCACAAGTAAAACAAGCTCTTCTTCTCCTTCGTTGAATTTGTGCTATTAGGTTTTTTCTTGTCTTCTCCTTAAGCTCTATTATGAAAAACGTCTTCAAAAAGTCATTAAATTGCAGCCCAAATCTTCTAAAGGCCCAGCAAATTGATCTTCTATCCGAATCAGGATTTCTGGAAAACGACCTGGCGCGGCCGCCTTGGGAACCAGCGCGCCCGCGCTGAGTATGGCGTGGCCGCTCCCAAGTGTAGCGCGGCCGCACTGAGCTACTGCAAAAATTTATTCTTTTCTTTATTTCTTGCCTTCTCTTGCTGGTTTCTTCGCGCAAACATCCAAGGCTTCATCCTCACACTCTATCAAGCATAAAACATGCAATTCCCAGCTCTTGTTCCTGTTATGTCCTGAAATGCAAAAACCCTACAGAATACATCAACTTTACAAATAACTTGAGTACAAAACACCAATTCGAATTTTTACAAAGCGTTATAAGTGGATATAAATGCCACTTAACAACAATCCCTCACATTTTTCTGTTTGCAGACCGAACAAAGGACTAGTGAATGAAAACGGTTCAGGCAGAAACTAGTTCCAAACACATATAAGATTGTCTTTCAATTTTGTATCACATGACAGGATGAGTCGTTTAACCTAATTTGGATACCAAACTTGGGTCAGATTAATCTGACCTCCTGTTTCTTCGTCATAAATATAAGATAATATCATATAAGATAAAGAGAATAATGATCCTAAGATTAATCATAAAATTCTTTTATGAGATTACTACAAATACATGTAAACATGTAATTCTAATAATTTATTATTAAATATTTACTTATCATATATTTTACATGTCTTTAAATTAGGAAAGCAAGGAATTGGATAACGGATATAATACAATCAAGTCTATCATTATCTTAGAATTTTTTTAATATTAACCTTAGAATCATTATTCTCTATATTTTGCATGTCTTTAAATTATGAAAATAAGCAATTTGATAATAAATATAATACATTTAAGTCAACCCATATCCTAGGGAATTTTACTAAGGTTAACCTCAGGATCATTGTTTTACATAAAAAATAGCATGAAGTAGCATGATCTTTTGTTGATTCAATGCCAGAATAGCATGAAGTACAAGAATCTTAGATGTATAAAAGCTGCCATACTGAAATTTAAAATTTAATTACCCTATCTTCAAGCCTAATCCTTTGTTGATTCAATGCTAGAATCTGTTCTACATAAAAAAGGGCTAATTATATTTAGAATTTACATTATATTTTTTTATGTTCCCAAATTTTTTAAATAAAAATATAAATTGAATATAGGAGAAGAATAAGATAATTTAATAAAGTTTTTTACGGGAAAAATAGATCAAGATATATTAAAATAGTCAATATATTTTATATTTATTACATGTCAATAAATAATATGTTCATTCGTCACTTAAGCAGAAAACTGTAAGTATCTACCATTAAAAAAACCTGGAAACAAATATATTCATTTAAAAAAAAAAGAATTATCACAAATTATGAGGTACAAAAATCATGTAAAACTACTCTGTACTAATACAACAGTCTAACCTGGTAACTTAATAACCTGGAGATATATGTACCCTGGTAATGAGAAATGATCAGTTACACACAAATACATAATCGCATGTGGTCATGCACTAATGTCTGCACTCGGACTCACAGCACAGCAGAATCTGCAGGCTCTTTCTATCAGTGACATCTTAAACATATATCTAACCATGTTCTAGAAGCGGAAGGGCTCTGTTCATGGTACAGTAGAATATGTCCGGAAGCAGATGGGGAAAACAGCAATGGAAGGAAGACGAGAATCGCTAAAACTTTCGGAAGTGAGATACACACCTACACATAACCAATTGGTCAGTACATTTGATCAGGGATATGAAAACAAATGTTGCGTATCTAGTTCGAATGATTAGATTACCATATGCAAATATCAATCGTTCATCGCCTACGCTTGAAAGAGTGAATTTATTTGTGAAACCCTGTCAAAAGATGAAGCAAAAACAATAAATATGCAGTGAATCCTTTGTCTAAATATCAAAGTTAGGGTAATAAACCAAACGATAATAAACAGGTGATTTTAATGCATACAATTTCGTCTTATCTCAAAATTTATGGTTATTGACTTGATCCAACTACAACGACGATACAATGTATTACAATAAAAATGATATAGAGCGCACAAGGGAAAAGGTAATGCATCCATAAAGATGATAAGCATTACGTAAAAAAGAAATGAAATTCCAAAAGCTAATCGCTAAGAACAAATGGACCTAATATGATAATTTATCCAACTGATCCCATAGTTAGCTTTTTTCCATTTTTCCATGATTTAAAGTGACTGAACCCCTCTTCCAAGATTACGTTTTAGGATAATATTAAGATATTATGTTCCCATAAAACTTCGAAGATTTACAATTAAAAGTTTACAAGTGTAGCCTAATCTTTAGATTTCGAACTTTTTTTTTCCTTCCAAAATACGAAATTACAAAGCACATAGATATAAGAATTGAGTTCAAAAATCAATACATTAAATTCAGTAAAGTTATTCTAATCAAAGTTTACGTTAAAAACATATAAATACTATTGATTATCAACTACTACTAAAAAATTGAAAGTTCCTGACTACTATAGAGCAAGGAGCGCATAAGACACATAATATGTGCAAGGGAAAAACCTTCGAATTGTGTCCAAATTCCAAACCATGCCAGGAAAATGGTATTACAGGAACTTCCATTGTTTAAACCTAAAACACTATTCTTAGATTCATACTGCTGAAAGGAACAGAAAAACTAGAGTGCTGCCATCTTGCACCACCCCTTGCAGTACAGTTATCACTGTGAAAAATAATGGGAGTATGAATCATTAAAAAAAAATTATAAAGTGCTATAAAATAAAATAATATATCACTTCATACAATCTCTCATCAAACGATATGGGAGGCCTCTTGATATATATCAGAAACAACAGACAAATATAACAGAAAAGATTTGAGTCTGCTTTCTTGATTAGTATCATATTATAAATACAAATATCCAGGAAGAGACCTAGTACTCTCACTAGAGCAAGAGTAGCTCAATACAAATTGAATTAAGCCTGTTCTTCACACACTCATTGGCTCATCCTTTGACAATATATTCTCTCACATTCTGTACTTGCCAAATATAGAAAATATCAATTTATTCTCCCAGATTTCACACTCATTAACAATATATAATAAAAAAATTAGCAATAACAATTAGACATTCTATACATCTCTTTATTATGCCTAGAGTTATACAGCCATTTTATAAAGCCTAGAAAACATGTGTATCTAATAGGGGCTCTATCATCATCTAAGAGGTTTATATGAATGTCTCAATGATGTCACAGACACCTCAAATCCACCCTATATATCGTAGGAAGCAATGACCGAATCAGGTAACAACATACAATTTTCTTTTCTCAAGCCCTAATACAGCAGAGAAGCAGTACTACACTAACATGAAGAAATAAAATGGAGAACAGAAGTGACCAGAAATTCACATATAACAAAGTGAAAGAAGATATTAAGGAAAAGCATAATGATCCATATATAAATTTATATCTTACGACTCAAGTGACCAAAGATAAGCTCATCATGGTATAGATGACATAACAAAAATAATGACCTCAAATCTTTCCAATCCAACTTGATCCCTCACCAGAAGCTAGACCATATCAGAACCACCAGGGGTAAATGCACTCATTCTTAATGTCCTTCCATTTCCTGCAGCAAGAAACCGTACTGAAGGCAGTGAAGGATCTGTAACTGATTCAATCTCAAGGAAGTCAAGTTCAAATGTGCCCGATTTTTTTAGGCTCAAGACAAACACAAGTGCAGTCCACCCCAAGATAGAAACTGCCCAGTAATTATTCATCCCATGAATCAAACCCCAGGAAATAGAGTACCCAACAACAATTCCGGACAAATGTCCAAGAAAACTTGCTTGAGGAACAATTATCGAGGTAAATATGAGAGACTCAAATGGAGCGAAACTAATTGGAAGCGAAAGAAAGCCAAAAAGATTTAATTTTGATGACGGCTGCTTTACTGACAAAATAGTCATCCAACCAAAAACCACACAGGAATAACCAACAGCAGTCACCCTCCGGAAATACTCAAACTTGAACCTATTAATCAAAATGTGGTACGATCCTAAAACCAAAAATCCCGATAAAAGTACCAATACAAGTGTATACTGCAAATAAAACTCAAACCCTAAACCCATATGGTCCAAACTTTCTACAACACCAAGACTCCAAAGGGCACTCATATTGAACACAAGATGAATAACACTGATATGCGAAAAAGCGGAAGTTATGATCCTCCAATAATGCCCGTCAATGGCAGTTTCATAACTCAAGCCCACATGAACATACCCAATATTTTTCTTCTGAATGTAAAACCAAATTGCACAACATATACCAATAATACAACTTGTAGCAGGTTTCTCCAATATCTCATATACTAATGGCTCACCCATTTCAACAATAACACATAAAATATATTTCTTCTCAATCAAGCCCACTTAAAATGATCACAAACCCCTGTTTCAATTCTTAAACAAGACAACAGTTGAAAAGAAGACAAACCCAATTTCAAGAATTCATGAATAACAGGTATATAGATCTAACAGCACTATTAACTTACAGCAAAAGCAACAACTGGGTTTCGAATAACATAATATCCGCTATATCAAAATTCAATAAGAAGCCCTGAAGAATAATAAGAAGGGGGTGAATCTAATGGAAAAAATATGAGATCTTGAAGATTAACAATAGTTCAATTGGGTATAGTTGTATTTAGGAGTATTTTGTTTTGGCAAGGTAAATAAGCGTGTTAATTTAACAGCTATATCTATCTCCCCGCTGTTTCTGTAATGCACTGGAAAATGGATGCACAAATCAATCCACGAGATGCACTTACCAAAACACCCTTTTTCTTTTCATTTTTCTTGTCCAAGAGATCTCATTTTTCAAACTAATTACTTCCTCCTTAATTAGTTGTTTGGTTTCGAATTTTGATGGTTAAATTTAACAAAATTTAAAAGAAATTAATCTATGCTATACTGTGAGGGCTGTATTCAATCAAATTTAAAAAAAAAAAAATTGGATTCTTGAAATCAAGAGGTATTCAATTTGGATTTTAAAAAATCCTTTGAAATATGATGGTATTCAATATAAATTAGAAAAAGTCATTTAAAATCTGAGAGTATTCAATTTAGATTTTAAAAAGTCTCCTGAAATCTGACGGTATTCGCTTTGAATTTTTAAAACTCCATCAAAATCTGATGGTATTCAAAAATCCGTGAATTTTTTTATTTCAAAAAGTTGTGGATTTTAATGGATTTGCTAGTTCATTTTTAATTTTTTGAAATCTCTTGAAAATACATGAGATTTTGAAGGATTTGTGGAAAACTTAACAAAATCAGCAAGACTCTGAAAGATTTTTTCATCAACTCCGTCAAAATCCACGAACAATTAAAATCAACGAAAATCTTCCAAAATCCGTGGATTATTATCAATACTTTAAAATCTGAAATGAATACGCCCTTATTATGAGCGAAACATAATTTCGTGTAGTCGAATAGTTAACAGCTTACTAAAAAGTATGATAAACACCTTTAAAAAAATAAATCAAGTATCTTATATAACTACAAACTCTATGATTTTTTATCCAAATTAATATCTAATTGCACTCAACTTCTTTTTCACCTTTTTTACCTTAATAAATCAACCTAATATGATTTCTCTCAGCAAAAGTACTTCTCGTTCATCCCGCGGACTAAATAATTCAATGATCGAATTTATTTAACACGGTTCAATCAAAACGGAATTTTTTTTAATACGAATATCTTTTTTCTCGGAACCTGTGTTGGTTTTACTTTAATAATTAAACAAGTAACACTTTATATAAATTATGTACATTTTATATGAGAAGCCTTATAAACTTGAAATTATAAGTAATTTTTGTTAGAAATATGTTGTAGTTTTGATGATAATTCACTAAAACACCTTAAGTAGATTTATCTAGTGTCTTTTGTAGATTTCAACGGATAACCACAATTATCTATCCGTTGAAGGAGTAGTTTATATTAATAAGTATGTAGCACATTCTGTACAATAGAATAGTAGGGGGATTTGGTAGTTTTAGTAGTTTCTCTATCATGTTGAGCAAGATAAGCAAAATAGGTGGGCTAAGTGTAAATATAAAATGCCTTTTAATTTTGTGTAAGTGAAAGAGTATCAACTGTTAAAGAAACAACTTCAACTGCTAATCTAAAGCGGGTGACTTTATAAGCTTCAACGGATAACTCAATATACCTTTAACGGATAAGTCAGTCAATCATTCAACGGATAACAGATAAAGCTGTCAATGGTTATTATCAAGAAAACTTCAACGTATGACACCATTATAGTGTCGACGGATAACATCTAAGAAGTTTCAACGGATAATCAACAAGATAGCAGCTGAAAGGGACCTAACAAAAGCTGATAGAGTCATATTGATTGATAGTGCACAAAAGGAATGTGGCAACCTGATTGCAGGTGTTAGAAGAAAATAAAGCATTTCTATTTCCATGCAAGACAAGCTTGTTCAAAGATGTTGTATCCAACTTTGATTGCATTGGACAGAGAATTGAAGAAACATGTTATTGGACCTAGCTGATAGAAATATTATTTTTTTGTCTTATTGCACATGTAACTTGGTGAATATATAAACCAAGTGTAGCAAGTAACTTTAGAACTTAATCAACTAGAACAACAAGTAGAAATCAAGTTGTATCTTTAGTACTCTCAAGTTTTAAGTTGTAAAAATTACTTGTAAGCAGCTGCGTTCATTCTTGCATTACAGAGATTTCTTCAATATAAATGTATTTAAACTCTTGTTTATTTATTTTGTGTTAGTTGAATACTTTTAAAGTCCAATTTGCATTTTTGCATATTCAAAACACAGTTGTATATTTAAAAAAGAATTTTTTAGAAAAGCAAAAAGAAACCAGAATTCCATTCAACCCCCCTTCGGTAATTATGTTGTTGTATTGTTAGGAAATAACAATTTGTGTCAGAGCAGGCTCTTAACATACAAAGTGTTTAAAGATTAAAGCAATCAAACAATATGAGCAGGAAGGATGTTGGAGTGAAGATTCCAATTCTGAATAAAGACAACTCTCATCACTGAAAAGTGAAGATGCACATTCATCTACTCTCTCAAGATGAAAGCTATATCGAGTGCATAGAAAATGGACCTCATGTTCCTCGAAGGGTTACAACAGAAGCTGGTGATGTAACTGGAAATGAGTAGACTGTTCCAAAGCCTAGATCTGAATGGAATGATAAAGATATTGAAGCAGTTCATAAAGACAAAAAGGCCATAAACATTTTGTTCAGTGGTCTTGATCAAGACATGTTTGACAATGTCATAAACTACAAAACTGCTAAGGAAATTTAGGATCAATTTTAAGTGCTATGTGAAGGAATTGAGCAAGTCAGGGAAAATAATATGCAACTTCTCATACAAAAATATGAACACTTTCATTTTGAAGATGATGAGTCCTTGAATGACACTTTTAGCAAATTTCAAAAGTTGTTAAATGGACTAAAATTGTATGGAAGAGTCTACCAAATCAAAGATTCCAACCTAAAATTTCTAAGGTCTTTACCAAAGGAATGGAAGCCAATGACAGTCTCTCTCAGAAATTCACAAGTGTACAAAGATTTTTCTCTTGAGAGACTATATGGTATTTTGAAGACCTATGAGCTTGAAATGGAACAAGATGAGATGATAGAGAAAGGAAGGAAGAAGGATGGGTTTGTGGCATTGGTAGCTGAGCATGAGAGAGTGATAGATATGAAGGTTGAAGCTGTTAAAACTGCACCAAACACCAATGTTTATTAAGGCAGATCTGAGATGAGCAAGGGAAAAGGGTTGATAGGTGAAGATGAAGACTGTCCAAACCAAGATGACATGGATGAAGTTGATGAGCATCTAGCCTTTCTGTTTAGAAGATTTGCAAAGCTCAAATTCAAGAAAAATTTTGGAGTTGCAAAGTCCAACAGAAACATGGTTGACAAACCAAATTCAAATATTTCAAGTGTGGGCTGAGTGGTCATTTTGCAAATGAGTGCAGAAAGCCAAATTCTGATAAGAAGAGATTTGAGCATGTTGAATATAAAAAAAGAAATATTTTGAGCTGCTCAAACAGAAAAAGAAGGCTTTCATAACTCAAGAAAATGACTGAGCAGCTGATGGAGATGATGCAGATGAAGACATGAACTATGTCAACCTTGCTCTCATGGCCAAGCCAGATGAAACAGAGTCTAGCTCATCTAGCAATCAGGTAATCACTACTAATCTTGCACAACTTTCTAAATATGAATGTAATGATTTTATTAATGATATGTCTACTGAATTGTATCATTTGTGGGTCACACTTAAATCACTCACTAAAGAGAACACTAGAATTAAAGAGAATAATGTGGTTTTAAGTGATAGAAATACTGCATTAGAAACCAATTCATTGGGTTTAAGAAATTAATAATTCAATGTAAAATTTTTAAAGATGAGTTAACTGAGGCTTTGAAGAAAGAGGAAATTCTAAGAAAGCATCTTGAACGAGAGCAAGAAGTCATTAAATCCTGGAAATCCTCTAGTGATGTTAGTACACAGATTGCCAAAGTTCAAGGGATTGAATCATTTTGTGAAGATTCCTGGAAGATAGACAAGAAGAAACTGAACCAAAAGTTAGTTGATGGTCTGTCAACAGATGAAGCTTATCCGTTGAAAGATAAAGCTCATCCATTGAAAGATGAAGCACATACGTTGAAGGAAAAAAGACCATTATAAAAGGAAAGCTAGCAAAACTTAATTAAAAATATGGTTCCATTACAAAGTGTAATAACCCAAAAATTTTGGACTTTTTGTAACCCTTATGAATAGTGATTTTGCTGATTATGCTGAATAAGAAAACTTTCCATGCCACACTATGTAGGGGTTCTTTTATTGATATTCGGAGATCTTATTAGTACTCTATATGGTATATAAGTGTATGTAAAGATTGTCAGAATCCAAATTCGAACACTTTGATTTTTCACGAAAACCCACCAGATACAGAAAGAACTAAGTATAAGGTAACATAATTAAAAGGAGTTAAATTCAAGGATTATAAGAGAGGATCATAAAAGAAATATAATGTATTGAGAAAGGTTAAGGGAACCCAAGTAATAAGATCCCGGGTATGATCCCTCAAACGATAAACGAAAACGAAAGTTAAGCGAATCGTATAACAGATCAGCGATCATTAGCCAAGTAATTAGGAGTTAATCAAAGAGGTTAGTGATGATGATGTCATCACACCAACACGAAGAAGACAAGTGTGGGAAGATGACATAAGAGGATGACATAAGCATGACCAAATGGGAGGAATTGTTGGTTGATTATAAGCCACACAATTTTTACCATGGTAACAATTTAATTAAACAAACAAAAGGAAGCAACCAAGCCAACAATAATCATAACACAAAAATCAAATTTGAGAAGTTGACTTTGCATTTCCAACAAGAAGCTCTCGGCCTCTTTTCTTTTTCAAAGAAAAGAAAATCCAAATTCAAGTTCCAGGCTTTGATAATTAGTGAGGTAATTAACCAAGGTTCCTTGTACATAGATATAGATATCCTAAGAAACTAAGCTTCCATTTCCTTCACAATCTCTTCCAATAATTCATGGAAAAAGAGAGTGAATAGTGTTTTCAAGAACTTGAAATTTTGATCGTGTGTTTTTGTTTAGATAAAGCTTTAGTAAGGATTTCCAAAGGTTGTTTAAAGCTCATTAGTTACTCCTACTCACAAGGAAGGTATAATCTCTTAACCTAGCATTATTATTGAATGTTAAGAGCTTGTTATGAGTATAATAGTTCATGAGAAGCATGGTTATTGTATATTTAGAGTTGGGTTAGTTTTGTAATGTTTTTGAAGTAGTAAATCTTGATTATTAGTTAATGAACTTAAGTATAAGCTTTTAGTTCATGATTGAGAGCAGTATAAATTGGAAATCTTGAGATGTTGGGGCTGTTGTAGTAGAGTATGGATGGAGTTTGGTTGTATTAATGATTGTGGTATTGATTGTGGATTGATTTGGAGTGGTTTAAATTTGGTAATCGCGTAAACATAGCCGTCGTAATGCCCGATTTACCTTAGACTGCTTTTGTTCTTAACATCAGGACCCGTGAACTCACTGTTAGGTTTTGACCATTGCTATGATTAGATAGTTCATGTTACAAGCTTCATTTTGATATGTAGTTCGCTTAAATCCGATGTACGGTTTAGGAGAAACGACCGTTTTAAGTAACGGCGTTTCGCGAACGAACCATTACCCCTCGCCTTACTTTGAAACCTTGGTTAAGGTCCTTAAATGACTAATTGGAGTATGAAACAATTATGTAAAGTGGATTAGGCAGTTGGTATGGTACTCGCGAAAGAATCGCCTTAAAATTCTTAATGGTTAATTTATTAAAAATGGTGGAGCCGAGGGTACTCGAGCGACTTAAGTGAATCGTTAAGTGCAAAAGCGAACGTTAGGGTCTAATTGGTTAAAGTATAGATTCTTAAGCGACTTTGGTTTAATTCCAACTTATATGTTGTTTATAGGTTACCAGACTCGTCCCAAGCCTTTTATCACCCCCAGTCGCTCATGCAAGTTTTCTACCCGTTATACTGTTGTTGTGATGTAAATATATGTATATGCATTATCTTGAAATGGATGCATGATGGTTATTAGCTAATCTTGCAATATATTGGAGCATGCTGATATGGTTTTCAAAACTATTAATCGAATAAGGTTTATTCGATAACTTTATTTTATTTAATGACTATTATTTTGAATATTCATTTGAGGACTTATGACTCCGCTTATTTTATTTAATGAATATTATTTTGAATATTCATTCGAGGACTTATGACTCCGCTTATTTATTAAATAATATTCTTTATTTTATTAAAGAATGATGTTTTGATATTCAAACTTATTTTCGATTATTCAAATAAAGATCGTACTTTCGTATAAGTATATCTTTGGTTATTTATTATTCATTTCAAGTATGAGTTTTAAAACTTGTACTTCAAATTATTTTTATAAAGATTATCCTTATGGGAATATTATTCAAATAAAAATATTCAGATATTTTCTAATATATCAGGACTGATTTATTTCATTAAATCAGCATTACTCCAAACATTCTTAAAAATGTTTTCGAGTCTTCAAAATGATTTTTAAAAGTTAGAGCGGATCCCAAAACTCATTTTATCTTTAAGATCTTCCTTTCGAAGGGGATTTAAATACTCGCTCAAAACCTGAGGGATCCGGCTCTGTGGTGTATTTTATATTCGCAACGAGGTTGCTGTTTTGAGAAAACATTTTTGATTACTTACCCAACGTTCGGGAAGTAAGTTCATTTACTTGATTCGGCATAAGCAACATGGGCTCAGTGGGCGTCCATGAAAGTGTAAGTGGCTCAGTGGGAATCCATCAATGCGTAAGTGGCTGAGTGGCAGTCCAGCATAGGTCCTAATGCGGCCAGGGTGATGACCAGTGGGGAATTCGTCCATCTACTAGTAGAAAAGGTTACTTATTGGTATCTTTGCCTGATCAGCAAGATATCAGGTTTATGCCAAAATTCTTTTCTTTCCAAATTCATTGGATATTGCAACTCTGTTCATACTTTACATGACAGAGGTTTTCAGGAAATGTATGAGAGATATATATGGATATATATATCGGGACTTAATGAAGTATCTCATAACTTCATTTCTTTTGAAAGATATTTCAAAGATTGAATCTATTCAAATCTTGTCTTGTAGTCTCATCTATGTGATGAACTTTTGAAACTGATTATACCTTGAACGATGATAGTTCAAGTAGTATTCGGAAAAGATATAAGTATATTGGAGTATCTTGTAACTTCATCTTTTCAACTTATATCTAGTTAATGTTTATCTTATGCATGACAAAGATTTTCACAAAAACGTTGAGACAAGTTTAGATATATGAGATCACCTTGCAACGATATTTTTATACAGTTATAAACTGGAACTCTGTGTATATTATGCATGGAAGAGGACTTCCAAGATTTTGAAAAGTATATATACATATTACTGAATATTTTGCGACTTGGTCGCGATAAGATATCAAACTTGGTTCATTTCTTCTTGACCAAGACTTTCATGAGTACTATGAGAATGCTCACATATTGTTAATTAGTATACATATTATTTCGGTGGGCTTGTTGCTCACCCTTGATTTCTTCTTTCATCACACAATAACAGATAGAAAAGATGAATAGGACCAAGCTCCCAATTCCCAAGCGGTTAGGAAACGTTCCGCAGTTTTCTAGAGGCGTTGATGCCGCAGTATCTGAGGTAGGAATTACCAATAGGCTAGGGTTTCAACTGTTGATGCACCAGACTTATGTATCTATATGAATTGTAATAATGGAAAGGAAATGTAAATTTATTCAGAAACCCTTTTGTGGTATAATGACTTATAATTGTGGAATGAAATGACTTGTGTTATTTTTGGTATTCATCTCTGAGACTATAACTTGTGGTGTGTGTGTGTGTGTATATTGTGGGGTCACAGTACGCAGTGGTTGGTTGTTTATTAAGATTAAGAGTTGTTAAGGGAATTAGAACTCGTGACAACCCGGATCCCCGACCCCGGATTTGGGGGTGTTATAAAAATGGTATCAGAGCTAAGCGTTATAAACCTCAGAGATGATGCGACGTTAAGATAAGAAGTTCACTAAGATAATAAGAACTCTTGCCAAGTTCATAGTCAGACTATCTAACGTAGTAGTGATAGTTAAAACCCTTATGGGAACCTTTATAAATATCATGATAGTAACATAGTTCGTGATCATATAGGGCAGCGGGGCACCGAACCCTGAGGTTCAGGAGCATCAGCATGAGGATGTTTTATTACATGTTGGAGATCAAATTGTGAATCCGATAGAGTACCCTAATGAGGGACCGGATGAGATTCATATTGAGAATATTATAGTTGAGGATGTTATCCCAGAAGGGATTGCTGCTGAGGAAGATCTCATGAAGGGTCCTGATGAGAATAAAGAGAGGACCGCTGAGGAATTGATGACCGTAGTCAGGGCGACTACCAGAGCTAGAATGGTCGCGAGGGTGGCACTAGAGGATGAAGAGTTACCAAGGGCACAGAGGATAATAAGGGCAGAAGGAGTGGGGCCTTCTACGGCACCAATTATACCAGTATCAGACCCTCTTCCAGAGGTTCCTGTAGACATCCATGAGGTTCCACAAATTCCTGTTCCCTCCCCTGTACAGAGCCCAACACCTACTGAGGAAATGCCACATTTATCTCCTGCATCATTGTCACCTGATACCGTGCTTGGTTATCCATTTGGATCTCCTGGGTCTGCACCACCTGCACCCCATGGACTGCTGGATGCTACCACTCAGGCTTCTCTTATCGCCAATTATCATATGACTTTGGGTGGCCTGTCTGAGGCCCGTAATGTTAGGAGTGATCTGTTGGATCGACTTACTACATCAAGGATTGAGGGCGGGGTACTTCCGGCAGGATTAACTTATAGCATGGAAAGGATTGAGGCTACCACCCGAATTACAGCTAGATGCCATCTTGAGGGTCAGATTGATCCAGCTCTACTTGCAACTATCTTAGACCTCATCACCGCTTTAATGGAGCAGGTTAGGGATGTCGTGCGTGCCCACATTTCTTGATCCATAATAGTGTACAGAGTCTAAGCAATCAGACAAGAATTACATGCAGCACCACTTTTGGAGGATTAACCTAAGTTATGAATGATTAGTTTTAATGACTAGATGATTATCTGTGGTAGTACTTTTGGGATAGAAGCGATTAGGCCAAATGATGTAATTCTCTTTCATGTGTTCAGTTGTTGTACCCTCGAACAAATGGTTATGTATATATTCGTTCCTTTCAGTTCAGATCAGTTTGTGATAAGTTCATATTGTTAATTGCACTATTAACACTTAAGAGTGTCATGAAGTTTATAGAACTTGAGAATTCATAATTTATGATCATGTAAGGACTGAACGAGGGAAAGACTTAAGCAAAGTAAGTCAGACAAATATCAAGAGATTCTCAAAAAAAAAAAAATCTCAAGCATTATGCCCCCACGAAGAGTAAGATTTGGGGCAAACCCTGAATGTGATAATCAGGGAGGTCGCAATTAAGATATAAGGGACCCAGAAGTGGAAAATGAGGATTTTAAATATAGGATGACCCCGATTATGGGGAGTAGGAAGAAATATTTTAGACTGAGAAAACATAAGTCGAGCAAGAAATGAAGCACCAAAACGGTACTCCTATACGAAAATTCATGGACCTGTCTAAACAGAACTTAGAATTTTACCCCCCCCCCCCAAACACCACCCCGAGGAAACAATGTAGTGGAAAATTCTTTCAGGACCTTTAAGTCGCTAAGCTCTCAGAGTTCCAAGGAACAAGTTGTTAAATCGAGGCAAGAGCCTGGCTAAAGGAAATATAGGAAGGGTTTTATATTCTAAATGATTAATGAAGCACAAAAGACTGTTTTTTCACTTACCTTCCTAAGAGAGAGGCCACCTGCTGGTGGAAGGCTAAGGAAGATAGAGAGATATTATAAAAGCTTTAGAGACAGAACAAAGGCGAACGAGTATGATGAATTATGAATCTAAGTTATAAAAGTTGTAAAGATTCGTTCTGAGGACAAGAATCCCAGAACGACATGATGTTTGAAGTCAATGATTAGTGGGTTCATGAAATGATTGTAAGAGAAAGGAAAATAAAGGGAAACTGAAGTGGAAAGAAATAAAAAGGCAATACAGTTTGAGGAATGATAAGGGAGTTGGGTATGAGGAAACCCTAAAGACTAGTAGCAATAGAATTAGAAAAGTATGTAATCGTCAGGATAAGGGTGATTCAATTATGAGTTAAAGTTGATGGTTGAAGGCATAAGAGATACATATATTTTATCCCCTGTAAGTTGGGAGGATTCGAGGAAACCTTGAGATAGTTCGAAGGATGAATAATGAGACGCGGATAGACTGAGGAGACAAGAAAGTAAGAAATTAGGAAAATTGGATGAAGGAAGTGACCTTCAAGAATGTGAAGTGTAAGACCGGTGGCATGATACCCAGAAAGGGAGACGCCAGGTATGAAAGACATCCCAACATTGAGATGACTGTTGAGATAAATAAAAAAAGTAAATGAGGAATTATTAAGAAGAAGTTCACGTTGAACAAGACCAATATCTTCCAGAACATCCTTGTTATCGTTACCAAATTAGGCAAGAAAAGCGGATAACCGTTGTTATCTTTTGGAGGCCATATTGATTGACCTCATTTTGAATACAGATGTTATTGTGAAATTAGGCATATACTATCGATGTGGGAATGATTGAATAAGACACCCTTATCAGGGATATATGACTTGATTTATCCATGGAAGGATGCATGTAGCTTTTTAAAGGTGGAATTAAGGATAGAACATCGGTAACTTAAAATGAATCCTAGGGGAATGCATAAAGGTTGGCATTTCACCCTTAATAGGGATAGTATGAGTTTTGACAGTATGAATTGGAAAGGATTAAGGTAACAACAACCTTTAAGGATCAGTGGAGAAATTTTTCAGAAGTATATAGACAATGATTCTGGTATTAGTAAATGGTATCTTGATATGCCCTGTGCCTAGGGTGTACCTGATGAAGGATTTAAGGATAACCTTAGAGGTTTTACAAGGAGAAAGGTAGTATTCAAAGTTCTCAAGAATAGAAATTTTGATAAAGGAAATATGACATAATTATAATATTTCCAGGTGGGGCACGTGTTGAACCATAAGAAAGTATAGATCAACCCAATGAGGATCGAGATTGGTGAAAACAAGAAGGACCCAAGATAAGAGACTACCTAAGTATGATCGAGAGTCAGTCATGACAATGATCACCTCTAAAGACCGAGGCAATAACTTATGCAAAAATGGTAATATTTTTTTTTCTCACCAAAGCTTAAGGAAGAGCATCTTCACACAAGCAGTGATTGGAAATGAGGTAGAAAATTTAGTTGGAGGTGATTAAAATGACATTGATTGTAAGGAAATTTTACTATCAGGAAAGGCCAAAAAGGTGGCCGACACTCTAGGTGTAAGAGAGCAGTTATAGGCGCTTGTGCCAGAGGAATACAATGATAATGGTTAAAGCCATGAAGTTTGTATTATGGGGTGAAAGGTTAAAATTCCTTCTAATGATTGTACGATACTCAACCGTAATAGTGGTTTGGTAAAGATTTAATTCATAAAATTTTCGTGAGCGGGCTATCTATCTTAGAAGGTCCTATCTAGAGAATAAGCCAGGACCATGTTATGAAAGGACTAAATGAACCTTTGAGCTTCATGTCTCCTAATAAAGATATATGGTTAATAATGGTATTAACCTGCTATTGTTGCTTTCATTGAAACTCTTCTGCAATTTTATCTGCTTCATGTCATATGTACGTCAAGTTCAGGAGTGTTCTTCATGAATCATGAACGGTGATCATGTTACCTCCTTAGAAGAATTCGATACGACAGGTATGGACTCCGTATGGTTAGCTATTAAGATTCCAAGGAAAATGAATGATTATAGTAGGTCAGCGGTGGACCATAGTAATGCAGCAATGATTATGCGAGTAATGAGCCGATTACAACCGTGAGAGTTGTATATGAATGGATGTTGAGATTGAGTACCACTAATCGGGTCATGATGATATACAAGTCATCAGTGATAGACTAATTAAGTCGATTATCTACCTATGATATATTTATTCCTTCTTATCAATAAAGAGTAGTATTACTATACGAAAAAGGTTGCGGTATAGAAATGGATTCTAGTAACGATGATGTCTAGAATGAAATCCCAGATTCGATTTTCACTGTCGAGGGAGTTTCAACGATGATTGTTTTTAAGTTCAATCAAGAGCATGGGTTAATAGAATGATGGACGGAATAGCAAAAATATTCAGGCACGTGAATTACGATGCGATAATACTGGATATTGATATGGATACTTATGTTTCATTCTCCTTTGATAAACCTCTATATTTCAGAGGTAGATTCCAAGCCAGATATTTTATGGCAGTATATTTTTTTTAATGCTCTTAAATTCGTTCTTTTCTCTCCTTTTCATTTTGTATAAGTTGAGAAGAACAACCCTTCCAGAAGGGGAGGTATTGCCGAATGACTATCTATCTGTGTGATAGAAGCCTAGTAGGATACCATCTATTGTTTAATTGCTTGTCAAGTACTAAAGGCTGGCCATCTTCTGTACTAACTATGCGATGTAACAAGTGTTCATGATC
Organism: Apium graveolens; assembly: GCF_009905375.1. Taxonomy (NCBI): domain Eukaryota; kingdom Viridiplantae; phylum Streptophyta; class Magnoliopsida; order Apiales; family Apiaceae; genus Apium; species Apium graveolens. Next base: position 147,780,330 of record NC_133654.1, on the reverse strand, counting down.
ATAGTGATCTCTGAATAAAATCTTGTACTTCTATACGATGGATCAAGCTTTCGAAGATGGAAGCAGCTAGAAAGGAAGTAGTATCAGTGCGGTGGTATTCCGAATCTACCGCGTTCGTGATACTAAGGTTGACGCAGATATTCAAAGGTTATAGAATGCTAACGAGCAAAAGTGTAACCAGTATAATATTAGGTATGAAAGATAGTAACGATTACGAACTAGAAGAGAGTGGGTATTGAGAAGCAAAAGCTATAATGCTAGAAGCTATGATGAGAGTCTGTGCGGTAGACTTGAAAGAATTTGGAATGATCACTTAGCACGTATCGAGTTTTCTTATGACGATGGATGATATGACAGTGTCGGAATGTCGCCTTACGAGGCCCTATACAGAAAGAGATGTCGATCTCCATTGTATCGGAATGGAGTTGGAGAGCGCAAGATGCTCGGACCAGTAGTGGTCCAAAGGACCAAGGATATAATAGATCTAATCAGAGGACGGCTGAGAGTAGCCCAAGATGGACATAAGAAGTATGATGATTTGACAATGAAAGGAAAAAGAGTAGGAAATAGGGGACCTAGTCCTGTTATAGGTATTCCCTTGGAAAAGATGGATGTTGTTCGGAAAGAAAGGAAAGCTAAGCCCACTAAATGTTGGACCCTTGGAGATATTAAGACGTATTGGGAAGTTATCATATGAGCTAGTGGAAAGAACTGAGTATAAGGTAACATGATTAAAAGGAGTTAAATTTAAGGATTATAAGAGAGGATCATAAAAGGAATATAATGTATTGAGAAAATTTAAGGGAACCCAAGTAATAAGATCCCGGGTATGATCCCTCAAACGATAAACAAAAACGAAAGTTAAGCGAACCGTATAACAGATCAGCGATCATTAGCCAAGTAATTAGGAGTTAATCAAAGAGGTTAGTGATGATGATGTCATCACACCAACAAGAAGAAGACAAGTGTGGGAAGATGACATAAGAGGATGACATAAGCATGACCAAATGGGAAGGAATTGTTGGTTGATTATAAGCCACACAATTTTTACCATGGTAACAATTTAATTAAACAAACAAAAGGAAGCAACCAAGCCAACAATAATCATAACACAAAAATCAAATTTGAGAAGTTGACTTTGCATTTCCAACAAGAAGCTCTCGGCCTCTTCTCTTTTTCAAAGAAAAGAAAATCCAAATTCAAGTTCCAAGCTTTGATAATTAGTGAGGTAATTATCCAAGGTTCCTTGTACATAGATATAGATATCCTATGAATCTAAGCTTCCATTTCCTTCACAATCTCTTCCAATAATTCATGGAAGAAGAGAGTGAATAGTGTTTTCAAGAACTTGAAATTTTTATCTTGTGTTTTTGTTTAGATAAAGCTTTCGTAAGGATTTCCAAAGGTTGTTTCAAGCTCATTAGTTACTCCTACTCACAAGGAAGATATAATCTCTTAACCTAGCATTATTATTGAATGTTAAGAGCTTGTTATGAGTAGTATAGTTCATGAGAAGCATGGCTATTGTATATTTAGAGTTGGGTTGGTTTTGTAATGTTTTTGAAGTAGTAAATCTTGATTATTGGTTAATGAACTTAGGTATAAGCTTTTAGTTCATGATTGAGAGTAGTATAAATTGGAAATCTTGAGATGTTGGGGCTGTTGTAGTAGAGTATGGATGGAGTTTGGTTGTAGTAATGATTGTGGGATTGATTTGGAGTGGTTTAAATTTGGTAATCGTGTAAACATAGCCGTCGTAATGTCCGATTTAACTTGGACTGATTTTGTTCTTAACATCAGGACCCGTGAACTCACTGTTAGGTTTTGACCATTGCCATGATTAGATAGTTAATGTTACGAGCTTCGTTTTGATATGTGGTTCGCTTAAATCCGATGTACGGTTTAGGAGAAACGACCGTTTTAAGTAACGGCGTTTCGCGAACGAACCATTACCCCTCGCCTTACTTTGAAACCTTGGTTAAGGTCCTTAAATAACTAATTGGAGTATGAAACAATTATGTAAAGTGGATTAGGCAGTTGGTAGGGTATCGTGAAAGAATTGCCTTAAAATTCTTAATGGTTAATTTATTAAAAATGGTGGAGCCGAGGGTACTCGAGCAACTTAAGTGAATCGTTAAGCGCAAAAGCAAACGTTAGGGTATAATTGGTTAAATTATAGATTCTTAAGCGACTTTTGTTTAATTCCAACTTATATGTTGTTTATAGGTTACCAGACTCGTCCCAAGCCTTTTATCACCCCCAGTCGCTCAGGCAAGTTTTCTACCCGTTATACTGTTGTTGTGATGTAAATATATGTATATGCATTATCTTGAGATAGATGCATGATGGTTATTAGCAAATTTTACAATATATTGGAGCATGCTGATATGTTTTTTATGCATGTTTGTTTCGTAATCTTGATATCTAATTGTTGATTCAATTCCTTATAAACTGCATAATACCTATGCTAGAGATAAGCAGTAGTTGCGTATACCCTTAGTACAGGGGACCCAAAGGGGAACATTTTCTAAACCGGGAGTCGATTTTCCCGATTATATTATATATATATATATTTATATATATATAGTTATAGTTTTAAAAACTATTAATTGAATAAGGTTTATTCGATAACTTTATTTTATTTAATGAATATTATTTTGAATATTCATTCGAGGACTTATGACTCCGCTTATTTTATTTATTGAATATTATGTTGAATATTCATTCGAGGACTTATGACTTCGCTTATTTATTAAATAATATTCTTTATTTTATTAAAGAATGATGTTTTGATAATCAAACTTATTTTCGATTATTCAAATAAAGATCGTACTTTCGTATAAGTATATCTTTGGATATTTATTATTCATTTCAAGTATGAGTTTTAAAACTTGTACTTCAAATTATTTTTATAAAGATTATCCTTATGGGAATATTATTTAAATAATAATATTCAGATATTTTCTAATATATCGGGACTGATTTATTTCATTAAATCAACATTACTCCAAACATTCTTAAAAATATTTTTGAGTCTTCAAAATGATTTTTAAAAGTTAGAGCAGATCCCAAAACTCATTTTATATTTAAGATCTTCCTTTCGAAGGGGATTTAAATACTCGCTCAAAACCTGAGGGATCCGGCTCTGTGGTGTATTTTATATTCGCAACGAGGTTGCTGTTTTGAGAAAACATATTTGATTACTTACCCAACGTTCGGGAAGTAATTCCGTCTACTTGAGTCGGCATAAGCAACATGAGCTCAGTGGGCGTCCATGAAAGTGTAAGTGGCTCACTGGGAATCCATCAATGCGTAAGTGGCTGAGTGGCTGTCCAGCATAGGTCCTAATGTGGCCAGGGTGATGACCAGTGGGGAATTCGTCCATCTACTAGTAGAAAAGGTTACTAATAGGTATCTTTGCCTGATCAGCAAGATATCAGGTTTATCCCAAAATTCTTTTCTTTCCAAATTCATTGGATATTGCAACTCTGTTCATACTTTACATGATAGAGGTTTTCAGGAAATGTATGAGAGATATATATGGATATATATATATCGGGACTTAATGAAGTATCTCATAACTTCATTTATTTTGAATGATATTTCAAAGATTAAATCTATTCAAATCTTGTCTTGTAGTCTCATATATGTGATGAACTTTTGAAACTAATTATACCTTGAACGGTGTAACGCCCCCAAATCCGGGGTCAGAGGATTTGGTCGTCACTATAAAACCTCAATCCAAATTAACCTGTTTAATCAATAATTAAATGCCAGCGGAAGATATTTATCAAAAATGACCCCAACTAATCCAAGATCTTTTAAGGTTACAGTTCTAGAAACAAGATATCCAAATTCCACAAATAAATTTTTCTCACTTTCTTTTAAAACTCTTTTCAATAAATTCCAACTCAAAACTAAACCCACTAGTATAACTTCGAAATGAAGTATACTAGGCCCAAATAAAATACAAAACTATAATATAATATAATATAAACAACTTTACACAATAAAACTTACACTAGCCCGCAAACCCTGGATCAACCACCTTCCAAAAGCTTCTTCTTTGCTTCCTCGAATTACGCAGCTAAACAGCGCAAGCTAATCCTCACTGGAGGTTAAATTTAAAAACAGGCAAGTATGAGCGAAAGAAATGCTCAGCAAGTTAATTATAACATATATAGGGTCGTCTTGATATAAAACCGACATCTGCATTAGAGCAGAACATTTAAAATCATAATTGCTGAATTATAAACTCTTTTTGATATTTTCAAGCGAAAGGCTTCAGCAATACTTTAAATCTTGACGAGAATAAAACTCGTAAAGCAGTGTTTACGGAAATATCGTAAACCACAATAACATGAAACAATGATTATGGATTGAATCATAAACTTTACTCAAAACTCAACTCTTAATATTAATACTTATTTTATTGTCATATCAAATTAGATATCAATACGAACTTTGATGCTCACAACACCCATACTGAAGTCAACATCAATCATCTATACTAATACCACCTTTGATATTTAACAATAACGTAAGTATCCACAAAATCAGAAACTGAATCAAAGCCACAATTCACTTTTAATCCAAAACAGAATCAGTACTTTTAATCCAAAAAGAATCAGTTGATAAATTATTTATTCTATGAATATCAAAAATGATATGATAATTTAGATTAGGATCATTCTCCGACGGACGTACTATCACATGCTGATCAGCCCGTGTGATAGCACAAGGTCATGATTCATAGAAACGTGACCCCAAAACACGAGTACTCAAACAAAAAGGCATAACTAGCCTGTGGCAAAATGGTGTCATAATATTCATATGGCACTTAGAAATAGCCCTCCGCTGGACCGTCCGTCCCGGTCACTTACGCAATTATGATCCAATCTTAAAACCTTTTATTGAAATGGGGTCATGATACTCGACACCCGAAATAATTTTATTCCCCCAATTCTTGGGTAGGAATATTCGCAACCAAATCACTTTTCTCAAAATCCAAAGCATTTATAAATCCGATAATTGGATAAGTAAAATCACTTAGCTATTCTAAACATAGAATAGCAGCAGAAGAATACTTGCATAAACAAAATTATTTAATTCAGCGATATGTAAAACATTTATCTATCTTGAACTGAATAGGGAAAATAATACTTGCATGATACGATTCAAAATAAATATCACTTGAACAATAAGTGATGATAGAAATACTTGCCTTTGGGTTTTAGCAGTTAGTCACACTCGCAAACACGCATCTATTCTGACATTCTGTCTTAAGACATCACCGTCCTTCTATTCAACACTTGATTGATATGCTGCTTCTGCGATTGCTAGAAGCCAGATGCCCAATACCATTCCATCTCATTCTTTATTCAACGTCTTGTCCTGATCAACTCGAATGATCCGCATCTATAATTAAAAGATACAACTTTAATTGTCTAAATGATAATTACTTGACGAACGGCGCGTCAAAACCCTATCGTCTACCCATATGATAGCCCACATATAAATATAACAGACAAACACAGGACTCTTAATCCACACACACACATAATTCACATAGCACATAAGCACATAACTCATATATCACTTAATTCATATCACATATGACTCAGTTCGTCAAAAGGGTCGACTCGATATGTTTAAAACTGAAATCAGGTCAAAATATGAATTTTTTTCGATCAATAATCGACTCAGAATAACTTTTAAAACAAACGACCTTTCGAAACAAAAGGATTTGGGTCTCGAAAGTATTTTTAATGAAAGCAGAATATTTTTCTGAGTCTGTACGCGTTCGTTTTGTATCAAACGGACAAACGGTTTATTTAATATGAATTTTTGAACAGTTTTCGAAATAAAAACGATCTCCGAATCATTTAATAATAAAATAATAGAGTTCGAACACCCTAAAATAATTTTATAAGATTTATCGAGCCTGGAAAATAATTTAAAATAATATTTTATAGCTCGAAACTATTTTTCAGAAATTTTTAAATCAATTTTAAATAATTAAATCTAATTAAATAATCAATTAAAATTAATTAATAACTAATTAAATTAATTAATCAATTAATATTTAAATTAATTGACTAATTAAATAATTAATTATCAACTAAAATTAATTAATTAAATTATTTGGATTTATTTTTGAATTAAAATAAATTTTCAAAATTAAAATAATGATTTTTAAAATAGAAATGAATTTTTAGAAATTAAAAATAGGATTTTTGAATTATTTTTAATAAGGAAAATCCAGAAACAGGTTTTTGATTTCAAAGTTGGGTAAAATAAGATCAAAACCAGGTTGGGAATTCTGGAAAACGGGTCAAGAACGGGTCGGGTTGAACGAAGAACACCACCGGTGTTCCCCAGTTTCCGGTGACCGCCATTAAAGCCGGCAAGGCCGAGCTTTTCCGGCCAACAACGAATTCCACAGTTTCTTAACCATCTTCGACGTTCTATACGTCAAAATGACCCTTACAACTCGTACAATCTATCCACAACATCAGGATATACAGACAATCATTGATAAATCCAGAAAATTAAAATAAAAAAAATGGCAGGAACCGAAAATTCGGTCTATACTATTCTGAACATTCTGAACTGAAACAACCATGATTTATACACAAAACGCTTCTAATAATCACGAAGAACATGATCATATCGTCAAAAACAGTCAACAGTCATTAAATCAAAAACACCCAAAATTCGTATATAAACCCTAAAAATCGATTTTGTAAATTACCAATCCTCTAATAATTTTGATGATCAAATAAGAAAGAGGATGTTGAGAGCTTCAAAACGGTTACTCATACTTGTAATTTGGTGTTCAATAACACCTTCAAAATTAACTTTGATTTTCAGAATTCTCCAAGAACACCAAGAACACATATTCAAGAAATTTCCAGAAAATCAAACCTTAATTTCTATATGATATTGAACTCTATTTTTGAAGTATAATATACCAAATCGACCAGAAAAACATGCTCTACAACATGGAAGCATCAAATCACATCAACAACATCAAGAACAAAATTTCATCATTTAATTATCAAATAATTCGAATATAAATAATTAAATAAGAAAATTACTGTGATTTCTGGGCAGAAACTGATGATTGATTCAGAAAGAAGATTTCGGGAGCTTCGTTTTGATATGCTGCACGCCCGAATCGGAGTTCGATAACGCCTTCGTTCGTGTGTTTGATTCTTGGGAACGTATCGGTTTTCTCGGGTTTTTCTCTGTATTTACGGTGTTTTAACTGGTTGCAAATGAATAAACGGAATAAACGAAATAAGAAATAGGCTATTTATATTTATGGAATATTGGATCGTTCTGGATCGTTTTGGATCGTTTTGGATCACTAAATTAGTTGCTTAGCCGCAAAGTAATTGCAATAACGATCCGATTCAATACCAAAATTGGATAATTATCAAAACCGAGCTTTTTATAAAACATTATATACGAGAATAATATAAAAATATCCCGTCTCTCGAAAATACGGGTTTTATTGATTACCGAAATAACTATCGTATCGAAAATCTTGCGCCGGGCCGCGCACGGGTCAAACCGTAATCCGGATCGAAAAAGTCAAAACACGGAAAATGTCCGGAATTACCAGATTAGGTTAGGAAGGAGTTTTCGGAAGAGTTTCGGGTTGTAAAAACGCAAAAACGGTTGAAGTCGGATGATTCCCGGCTTTATAAAATAATTTTGGTAATTATTCAGAAAATAATTAATAATTCATAAATGATTATAAAATCATCTAACAGTCCAAATATTACCAGAAAAATATCACAATTATCTATATTTTATTCTGGACATATAAAAATTCAAATATTCAAATAATGTCACATATAAACATCCAAACATCAATTCCACTTATCAGATAATTCACCAAAATTCACATAAAATCACATAAACAATTCCAAATAATTATAAAAATAATATCTGAAAATATGGGATATTACAAACGGTTATAGTTCAAGTAGTATTCGGAAAAGATATAAGTATATTGGAGTATCTTGTAACTTCATCTTTTCAACTTATATCTAGTTAATGTTTATCTTATGCATGACAAAAATTTTCACAAAAACGTTGAGACAAGGTTAGATATATTAGATCACCTTGCAATGATATTTTTATACAGTTATAAACTGGAACTCTGTGTATATTATGCATGGAAGAGCACTTCCAAGATTTTGAAAAGTATATATACATATTACTGAATATTTTGCGACTTGGTCGTGATAAGATATCAAACTTAGTTCATTTCTTCTTGACCAAGACTTTCATGAGTACTATGAGAATGCTCATATATTGTTAATTATTATACATATTATTTCGGTGGGCTTGTTGCTCACCCTTGCTTTCTTCTTTCATCACACAACAACAGATAGAAAAGATAAACAGGACCAAGCTCCCAATTCGCAAGCGGTTAGGAAACGTTCCGTAGTTTTCTGGAGGCGTTGATGCCGCAGTAGCTGAGGTATGAATTACCAATAGGCTAGGCTTTCAACTGTTGATGCACCAGACTTATGTATCTATATGAATTATAATAATGGCAAGGAAATGTAAATTTATTCAGAAACCCTTTTGTGGTATAATGACTTATAATTGTGGAATAAAATGACTTGTGTTATTTTTGGTATTCATCTCTGAGACTATAACTTATGGTGTGTGTGTGTGTATTGTGGGTTCGCGGTACGCAGTGGTTGGTTGTTTATTAGGATTAAGAGTTGTTAAGGGAATTGGAATTTGTGACAACCCGGATCCCCGACCCCGGATTTGGGGGTGTTACATAAAGAATTTTGTCTGAAGAGAATCAAGCAAAACTAAGGATGCCGGGAAAGTGAATGTAACACCCCCAAATTTGGGGTTGGGGATTCGGTCGTCACGGTCTTTATTCCCATTCATAACACTTTACTTTGATTAAATAAACAACTACACAATGTGACCTCACAGTAATACTCACGCCACAACACGTTATAGTCTCGGAGATGAAACTGAAATAGGTAATAGTCATTGAATCCACAATTTAAAAGTTATTACAACCCAAAATGAATACTTCATAGGTTTACAGTTCTTTGCCATTATCCAACACCAGTTATAATTATACATAATTTGATTCCCAAAATTTGAATGCCTAAACTACAGATAGATCTATCTCTGCAGCAATGGCGGCTAAGATATCAGCGGGTAGACGCGGGACGCTTCCCAAGCTCTTGCGCTGGGTCTGCCTGAGTCTGGCCATTCTTCCTAACTTTTGTTGTGTGATGAAGAAATGAAGTAAGAGTGAGCAATACAGCTCGCAAGATAATATATAGTTTAATCAATAATGTAAGTATCTGAATTAATAACTTACTGAAAATCTTTATCAAGTGTAAGATGATTACTTACTGGATATAAGTTTAAAAAGATGAAGTTACAAAAATACTTCCGTATACTTATATCTTTCTAGAAAAACTATTTGAACTACCACTATTCAAAGTGTAATAAGTTTTCAAAATTTCATCATATAGATGCGTCTATAACATGAAACTTGTATAAAATCAATCTTTAAGACATCATTTAAAAAAAATAAAGTTGCGAGACACATAGTTCATAGTTCATGCCTTTACTATGTTATTTTGAGCAGTTCTAAACATGCATAACAGCTCAGTAGGTGTTTTTTCTATCTCATTCTATCTTGTTCATAACAAACTGAGAATAAAAGTTGTTCAAAGATTGCTTAATTAAATCAATAAGAGTCTCTAGAAGAATCGTGGAACCAAAAATATCAAGGTACTCATTATACCTATCATCTTTAGAACATTTGGTCCAACTGGATCTCATTCTCCCATTTATGCAAATTTATATTGCCTTATTATTGTCAAATCTTTCTTGATGACCCTATCCTTCAAATATCCTGTTGTGCAACACATGCATGTACTATAACAAGACTAAATCAAATTAACAGCCCTAAGTAAGGTGTATGTTAGGTCCCAATTTGTTTGTAGAAGGGGGGTTGAATGCAAACAATACCGTTTCGTCGAATAAAATGCGGAATAAAATTGTGAAACAAAATTCAAGTTAAATAAAACTTTTATTAAACTTGAAAGGTGTTACAACTACGGTATCGATTACAAGGGATTAATCTCAAATCAATTATTACAAAATTAGAATAAATTCGACATGAACTTTTTCTATTTTTGTAATTAAAAGATCAAATGCTAAAAAGCGATTTGAGATTAAGTTCTAGGGATTTTAATCCGCTAGATTGATATACAAGAACAAGATAAGTATTTCTAGTTGATTAGATTTAACATTACAATCTAGAAAATTATGATCTTGAATAAACAGAAGAAGGATGAAATATTTTCTCTTTTGTTCTGCTATGTTTTTTCTTGTTCTGTATTAGCTGCTCTTTTTCTTTTTGCTGAATGAATTATTGTTGATATTGTCTTCTGCTTCTTTTAAACAATCACAGCCGAAGTTGTTGAACTGGTGTGACAATCTATTTGAGCTTGAATGACTTTCGGTGAGACAATCTGTTAGAGCTAGGAAGACAATTAAAATGAACTAGCAAGACTTTCGGTATGACTATTGATTGTCATACCGATTGTCATTGTAGTACAATTGAAATTGTTTTTCTGAATACTTAATTGATTTTAATCTAATTGAAAATTCTATTAAAACAATCAACCGAATTTGCAAGACATTCGGTATGACTATCAATTGTCATACCGATTGTCATACTAGTACAATCAGTTGTCTTTTCAGAATTATCACAGATTTTAATCAATTAATATTCTGAAAATCCTTGAAATTAATTCTAAATTAATTAATCAATTTAATTCAATTAATCAATAAATTAATCCTTGCAGAGTTAATTTATTTTATTAATTAAATTATATGACTTAATTAATTAATAGAGAATTAATACTAACCCTGAGCAGCATCCATTCTTCAGACAATCTTTGAGACTTATGAATCAATTCCGTCACTTCAATGCTGACACTCGATGTACTGTCTGGTTCATGAGTGACTAACTTTCGTGACGTTTCTTCATGTCTTGACTTTGTTGTTCTGATTGAATCCTTGTAATAAATGATACCTTGACGAGATCTCTGTCACTTGATTAAATCCACGATCTTGATTTATATCACTGAGGCATGATCAAATTCTTGAACTTCTTCCAGTGAATCTTCAAGTCTGCAGATGAACAATGTTTCTTTATCCTTTGACAGATGTTACTTTGTGAGATCTCTCTGATGCTTGATCCACTATTTACTTATTACATTCTTATTTGAGTTGAGTTAAATACTCGAATAAACGAGTAGGCTATGACATATGCCTTTCAATCTCCCCCTATTTGCTTGTTAGACAATAACAACAAATACCTAGAGGATAACTCAACTAACAAATAAGAAAAAGATATGAACAGTAATGTAAAGTAAATAGCAGAAAAGTTCTGGATTATATTTAACATTTTCCAGATTCCAAATGAAATTTACAAGTGAATACAAGATAGATGTTCCTCTAGCCTGAACATATAACTACATTAGACTATCTTGATTCATAACGCTCTAATCATATTACATTGAGTTTTGAGCTAATTGACTTTAGTTGTCTTCTCTTCTGACTTCACCTTCTTCTAAATCTTGAAGCAATTCTTTGTCAAAAACACGATCCTTTTCTGAAGTGAAGCTTGCAGGTCTGACTGGTTGAACTCCAACTGTCTTCAACTTATTCTTGAGTTGATTGTACCTTTTAACATTCTTCTCACAATAAGCTTGAATCAAGTCAGCAGCTTGAGTCTTCAACATGGATGAATATCCAGCTGTTCTCAAATGATGTTCCATCCAGACCAGATGCTTAGCTGAGTAGTCTTTAAGAGATTGTACATCTAGCTGACAGATTTGAAGACAATCAGACTTAAAGAATCTCACTTGATGAGGATTGTTGACCACTTGAGGACTAGCCCTGCTGGCAAACTCTTTAAGCCTTTCCCGAAGAACTTCATTCAACTCTGAGCTTCTTTTCACTTTGTTTAAAAGAACCCAAATCTCTGACAACGAACGATTCTCGAATAGATGAAGTGACACCTTGAATGATCCTTCACTCTGACAATATACAAAAATGCTCATCTCATTTAGGGATCTATCAAAAGCAGCTGTGATCCTTGAGACTTCAGTCTTGATAGCATTCATGTACATGTCATTGTTAGGATTTGAGATTTCCAGCTTGTCCAGAAGATGTAAGAACTGCCTATCATTGTTAGTGCATAGCTGAGGCATATCGAGTACTCTCCTAGCTTCATCCCACTTTACACCCATCTTCAGTCTGACATCTCTTCTCCTTTCTTGAGCTTTAATGTCATGAAGACGTTGCTTTTGAAGAGTTTCTGTCCTTTGTATGTCTTTTCTCCTATCAATGATCTGTGAGACCTTCTTGAGTTCAGCTTCTTTTCTTTGCATTTCTGACTGTTCTTTCTGAAATTCTTTCTCAAACCTAGGATCCACTGAATCTTCTTCTTCCCAATCTTCAAAATCACTTTCTTCTTCAGCTTCAAATAACCCATCTTTATCTTCCTGGACTGGTTCAGTGGGGATGTCAAAAATATCGAAGTCATCCTGTTCTCCACTGTAGTAGGCATCATCAGCCTTTCCTTTATCTTCAGCAGAAGTATCTTTTTCTTTCCCTTTGGAACTACTCCCTTTCTTCTCCCCCTTAGTTGAGGGATCCTCTACAGACTTTCCTTTGAAACCTCCACCACTTCCAGAGCCTGATCCTCCACCAGACGGTCCTTCAAAATAAGCTCTTTGTTCTTCATTAGGGCAGTGAGAATTCTTGATCATGTAATATAAGTGCTTCATGCCTTCATTTAGATGTTCCATGCCCGTCTCGATCTTTAGAAATCTTGAGTTGTCTAGTGAATGATTCATCTCAACGAGGTCTTCAAGAGAAGTCATCCTTGTATGTAGGGAGCAGAAGTTGGATATGTCATCAGCTGATAAGTTTGGAGTGTCTTGAATAGAATTGAGCTTTGGTATTACAGTAGTCTTTAAATCTGAGATGTCATTCCTTATGATTGCAAGCTGATTGTCGACAGAGGTGGAAGAAGAAGACCGTTCAACCACTTGTGCTTTGAATGCTTGAGATTCAGCTTGAGTTTTAGCAAGTTCTTCTTTCAGGGCAGCAATCTGAGCTAACAGGTTGACAGTATCAGTGTCTGTGTGTGCTCTCACCTGAAGTTCACTCGTGTTTGGTTCACTCATCTCACGTGCATGTGTTTCTCTCAATATGATTGCTCGTGAGGAGTCTTCCAATTGCTGTTCTTGTGTACCTGCATTAAAAATCACCCTAGCCTCTTCAAGAGAGGTCAGTGGTGGTGCAATGGGAATTCGCGAGTCCCGATCCTCAGTCAATGCTATCAAATCTTTTGGAATAGATGTCTGAATTGCTTCAGGGATAGATTGACCGAGTTGCCCTCCACTTTCTCCAGATAAATCTGCGAGTGGAGAATCCCATAAGGGAGCCAGAGTTGTTGGATCTGGGAGGGGAGAAAATGACTCTATTAAAGATGGCGGAGAGTCAGATTTTCCCTCTGAAGCATGTGAATGCTCTTCTGCCGTAACTATGGCAGGCACTGTAACCGACTCGACGTGCACTCCTCGCTGGGTGTCCTGAGTATTATCTGGGGAAGTGTATGGTTCCATTGTGAGTAATGGAATTGTGCTTGACTCAGTACAGGATGCCATGGCCCGATGGCGAATTTCAATAGATGCATCCTGTTGAGAGAATGCCTCTAGAAACTGTTCATTGGCCATTTCACAGTCCATGTCCTGTTGGGAGGACAAGGATGGGCTTTCAGATGCCTCAGAATAGGTTTTTCTTTTCTTAGGAGGAGGCAGAGCTGAGGGTTCACTCAAATATGACATTGTACTACTTCCTAATAATCTTCTGGGTAACATTTTTGACAGTGGGGGAGAGGGTGAGATAGAATGAGACTCTGTGTTTGGCTCTATGACCTGGGATTGAAGCTGTGGTTCTACAACTTCATGGTCAGCCCTATCAACCACTGAGGGTCTGTTAACAGAAGTAGGAAGAGAGTGAGAGTTAGGAGTTACTACCTGTAATGGAAGAGCCTGGGTGGCTTGTACCACTGGAGGTTGAGGTTGCTGTTCATGGCCGGGTAGATTAAAAATAGGTAATGGAATATAATTGGCCATGAAAGCAGATACAAGTACTGGTACTTGCATAAATTTGAAGGTTGTGTCTTGGCGAGTGTAAATCTTTTTGCTAACTGTTGGGGGTTCAGTTACAGCAGAGTTAGCAAAAAGTGATTTGTGTTCAGGGGTGAGTAGATGATCTGCTATGAGCATAAGAAAACGAGCATAGTAACATGATACCCTACGATTTGTAGAATGATCACGTAAAGCAGAAGTTAGACGTCTCAGGAGAATGGGAAAAAGTAGTTTGCCAAAATTGATCCTTTGATTGAAAACAACCGCAAGACCAATATACTGCAGGGTGGAAGTAATGTTATGAAAATTAGATTTTGTGCAGTTGGCAAACACTTTGGAAAGTGTATCGAAGAATATATCCCATTCAGACACCAAATTTGATTTAGAAAGTTTGGTTAAATTGATCACCCCCTGATAGTGAATGGCATAGAAAAAATTTGTGATATCATTTTCAGAGGGTAAATTACAGAAATTGTCTAGTGGAAAATTTAAAGCACGATTGACGACTGTTTCATCAACTACATACTGTGTGTTTGCGATGGTGAATGAAAAAGATTTTGAATCATCGGCCACAGTAGAAGTTGTGCAAATCAGTCTAAGAAGATCGATGTTTAAAATCACATTTGATTTAATAGCAGAGCTAACAATCGAATGATCATTTAAAAATCTAATCCACGGCTTAAATTTTTCAACATCACATTTTTCCGGATTAAAATAACCAACTTGATTATGCGCGACAATTTGGAAATTGAGAGCCATTTTTAAAGAATAATAATAAGACACAAGCTTTTCAGAATTTTAAGAATAATTATTAAGAAAATTCGAATTAATTAAATTAATTTAATAATTCGAATTAAATTAATTATAATCGAAAAATTTAGACCGAAATGTATCTCGTTAAAATTCTTAACTCACAAGCACAATTTTGATACACCAAAAGACACAAGTAAGAAATTAAAATTAAAAAAGGAATTTGAAGGAGCAATAAGAAAATTTCAGCAGCACTTCTTTATGTATATACTTGTATGTATATATCACAAAGTGATGATTAAGTGTGCTGAGTAAAAACTCGAGCAAAGAGATGAATCAGATTTTTTTTTTTTTTTTGATTTGGTTTGTCTTGTTCGAGGAGAGAGAAGAGAGTAAAAGAGGAGAGAAAACTGTTAGAATTTTTAAGAAATGAACTGCTAGGTTGAAAGTGATTCAAAACAATACAGCAATACCCTTATATAACAGCTGGTATGACAATCCGGGATTGTCATACCGATTGTCATACCAGTACAAAATAATTCTGATATTAATTTTATTACTGACATGACAATAAATAGTCCTACCGATTGTCTTGCCAGTTATAAAATTAATCTGATATTTTAAAATAAGCAATCATTATATACTAAAATGATTTTCAGCAAGACAATTTCAATTGTCTTGCCGATAGTCTTTCTAGTATTAATATAAAATAACTATTAACATATTTATATTTACATGAATACTGAAATGATTTTCAGCAAGACAATTTTAATTGTCTTGCCGATAGTCTTTGCAGTATTAAAATAAAATGAATATGTACAGACATCTAATTAAGTACTGAACCTTCATTTCAAAAATAGTAAAACTGAAATAGTAAAACTGAGATATTTTTAAATTAACAAGTAGAGTAAATAACATAGATAAGATAATGTATATTACATAGAAATAAGCAAGAAATATGATAAAATGATAAAATAAATTTGCAAATGAATTTATCATTTATGAAAAATTCATTTGTAAATTCATTTAAGAACAGATTCCAGATATTAATTAATTTTAATCACAAAAACTATTTAACATGCCCAATTTACCAACTAATCTGGTAAATGTGGATTCGTCAAGTGGTTTAGTGAAAATATCTGCTATTTGATCTTCTGTTGGAACAAAAAATAGTTCAACAGTACCATTCATGACGTGCTCTCTAATAAAATGATACCTTATGTCAATGTGCTTTGTCCTCGAGTGCTGCACAGGGTTGTTGGTGATGGCTATTGCACTGGTGTTGTCACATAAAATAGGAATCTTGTTCAATACAGAGCCATAGTCTCGTAGTTGGTTCCTAATCCACAAGATCTGAGCACAGCAGCTTCCAGCAGCAATATATTCAGCCTCGGCCGTTGAGTTGGAAACTGTTTGCTGTTTCTTGCTGTACCATGAGACTAGCCTGCTTCCTAAGAATTGACAACTTCCTGAGGTGCTTTTTCTATCAACAACACTTCCTGCATAATCTGAATCTGTATATCCGACAAGGTTAAAACCAGATTCTTTAGGGTACCAAATACCTAGATTTGGTGTTCCCTTAAGATATCTTAAGATTCGTTTAACAGCAACGAGATGAATATCTCTAGGATCCGCTTGGAACCTTGCACATAGGCATGTAGCATACATAATATCTGGTCTACTTGCAGTAAGATAGAGTAACGAGCCAATCATACCTCTGTAGCTTGTGACATCTACCTTAATGGAGTTTTCACATGGTCCAAGCTTGACAGCTGTAGTTGATGGAGTCCTTGCTGATGCAGAATCCTCTAGATTGTACTTTTTGAGGAGTTCCTTGAGATACTTGGATTGACAAATAAATGTTCCATCTAACCTTTGATTTACTTGTAATCCAAGAAAGAACTTCAGCTCTCCCATCATGCTCATTTCAAACTTGCTGTGCATTAACTTAGCAAATCTCTTACAGAGATTATCATTAGTAGACCCAAATATTATATCATCCACATAGACTTGGACTAATATAGTATCATTCTTATGTTTTTTAGAAAAGAGAGTTTTGTCTATGACACCTCTAATAAAGCTATTTTCAATAAGAAATTCAGAGAGAGTGTCATACCATTTTCTTGGTGACTGTTTTAGCCCATAGATAGCCTTGAAAAGAAAGAAGACAAAATCCATATGATCTGGATCTTCAAAACCAGGAGGTTGCTCTACATATACCTCTTCATCCAGCTTTCCATTCAGAAAGGCGCTCTTGACATCCATTTGATAAACTTTAAAGTTTGAAAATGCTGCGAATGCCAGAAATATCCTGATGGCCTCAAGTCTAGCCACTGGAGCATAGGTTTCATCATAATCAATACCTTCAGCTTGAGAATACCCTTTAGCTACCAGTCTTGCCTTGTTTCTTGTAACCACACCATCTTCATCTAGTTTATTCCTGAATACCCATCTTGTACCAACAGCTTTCTTGTGTACAGGCCTAGGTACCAGTTTCCAGACTTGTTGACTTTCAAACTGATTGAGTTCATCTTGCATAGCAATCACCCAATCTGGATCAGTTAGTGCTTCTTCAATTTTCTTAGGTTCTATCTCAGAAAGAAATCCTGAGAACAGACACTCATTTTGAGTAGCACGTCTAGTTCTGACTCCAACATCTGGATCACCAATAATCAACTCAAAAGGGTGAGCTTTATTCCAGACTGTCTGTCTTGGAAGATTTGATCTTGATGATTCGCCTTGAAATTCATTGTGATGTTGTGTCCTACTAGATGATCCTTCAGCATCTCCCCCTGAGTTGTTGCCATGTTGACTTGAAGATTCTCCGTCAGTAGCAGTGGTATCTCCATTGTTTCCAGAGTTTCCATCACTATTACCTTGAGTATTATCAGGATTAACAGGTTCTTCAACAGCAACAACCTCAGGTTCTTGACCATGTTCTGATTCTGAATCTGACGTATCATCAAACTTCAGTTTCTCAGAAGGATCTTCAGTTTGGATACTAGGGAGTTTAGTGTCATCAAAAGTAACATTGACACTTTCAGTTACTTTGTGTTGATCAATGATATACACTCTATATGATCTTCTTCCATATCCAACAAAAATACCCTCATATGCCTTTGCCTCGAACTTACCACGACGATCATCTCCATCCTTGAGCACGAAGCATCTGGCACCAAATACATGAAAGTATTTGATAGAAGGTTTTTGTTCATTCAAAATCTCATAAGGAGTTTTCATGAAGTCTTTGTTGATTAGAGTTCGATTCTGAGTATAACATGCAGTATTGACAGCTTCAGCCCAAAAGTACATTGGAAGACCTGATTCATTTAACATCGTTCTTGCAGCTTCAATCAATGTACGATTCTTCCTTTCTACCACTCCATTTTGCTGAGGGGTTCTAGGAGCTGAAAATTGTCTGGTAATCCCTTTGTCTGTACAGAATCCATTTAGAAGTGCATTCTTGAATTCTGTTCCATTATCTGACCTTATTGCTCTAACAGGGACGTTAGAATCTAACTCAATCATCTTGATATGATCAATCACAACTTGTGGTGTTTCATCCTTAGAGTGAAGAAATAAAACCCACGTATACTTGGAATAGTCATCAACTATCACAAGACAGTAACACTTCTTTGACATAGAAAGGATATTAACTGGTCCAAATAAATCCATGTGCAATAATTGCAGAACACCAGTTATGGAAGATGTGTCAGTGCCTTTGTGACTTGCTTTCTTTGACTTTCCTTTCTGGCAAGCCTCACATAGTCCTTCTGGAGAGAATTCCAGCTGAGGCAGACCTCTTACCAATTCTCTTTTGACAAGAGAATTCATTGTCTTGAAATTGAGATGGGAAAGTCTCTTGTGCCATAGCCAACTTTCATTTGACGATGCTTTTGCATAGAAACAATTGACTTCAAGATTGCTTCCAGAGTTCATGTCGGCCACGAACAGATTTCCTTTCCGTATTCCCATTAAAGAGGGTTTTTCACTTTTCTTGTGCAGAATCTGACACTTCAGCTTGTCGAATAAAACATTGTAGCCGTTGTCACAGAACTGACTAATGCTAAGCAGATTGTGTTCAAGTCCTTGCACAAGATATACATTTTCAATGATAACATTTCCAGCTTGCAAACAGCCATATCCCTCCGTTAAACCTTTGCTGTTATCTCCAAAGGTAACCACTGGGCCAGCTTTCTCAACCACATTTGATAGCAGGGCTCTATCTCCGGTCATATGTCTTGACGATCCACTGTCAAGAATCCACACTACCGGTTGTACCTGTTTAATGCCCTGCAATACAAATGGATTAGAACTTCTTCGGAACCCAAGCTTGGCTGGGTCCGGCATACTTGTAAAATTGGCCTTTATCAGGCAAAACAACATTCTTAATTTCACTATTCTCAACATTCTCAATGACTGAACATTTGACCTTTAAAACAGCCTTATCAGATTTATGTTTAGGCTTAGGCACAAATGTCTCCTTTCTAACTTTAGGAGGACTAGCAGTCTTAGACCTATCATGCTTTCTATTATTCACATGCTGACGAGGAGTAGTCTTATCATTAGAAGCATGCTTACCATTAAAATAAGCAAACAACAGATTAAAAGCACAAGACATACAATCAGGAACACCACATGCTTTATGAGAAGGATTAACAATAGGCAACTTATGCATGGTGGACATGGCATTTGTGCTATCCAACTCATGTGTGTCTGAGTTAGTCTCAGTTGCTTTCACAACCTTGACTGGAACTTTTGACACACTTGACTTGGAGACAGTTTTCCCATTAGCATTATCTTCAGCACGAATTTCTTCTTGAATAATAAAAGAGGTCTCATCAAATGGTTCAGCAATTGATTCCTTATAGAGGGGTTCATCAACACCCTTAAGCACATGTGGTACTTCCCTGCCTTTAGCACATACATGAGGAGGGGAGTTTATGCCTAATTTTCCAATAGCAGCATTGTAATCATAACCTATTCCATGTGTTTGATTAACAGCTTGCTTATTGTAAAACTCTTTGGACTTCGAACAAGAATTAAAGTAAGCTTTAACCTTAGCCTCAAGACCGGTGATCTTGTCTTTGAGAATAGTTTCGAGTTGTCTATAACAGTCAACTCTATTCTCTAGAAAAGATACTTGGTCTTTAAGTTTATCTTGATTAATGTGCACAAGTCTTAATTCATTGACCTCTTTCTCAAGGTCTTTGATTTGTTGATTTAACAATTCATTATCACGACGAGCACAATCTAAGTTACCTCTTAGATGATAAACCATTTCAGCATCAGAAAGTTTTACCTCTTTTCTTGACGATGAGGTGCTTGCATCACTAGCCATGAGAGCAAGATTCCCAACTTCTTCATCTTCACTGTCAGTATCATCCCAACTTCTTCCCTTTGCCAGGTACGCCCTTTCAGATTTACTCTTCTGATTAGAATCATAAGAGTTCTTCCTTGCCTGTTTTGGCTTTCTGCATTCTGTGGCAAAGTGTCCCAACTCATTACAGTTGAAGCATCGGATGGTGCTTCGATCAACCATCCCTGTTTTATACCCACCACTGCTGGTGTTAGAGGATGAAGATCCACCTTTCTGGAATCTGTTGTAGTTGGACTTGTACTTGAACTTGGGATTCCTTTTGAATCTGACATTTGAGAATCTCTTGACAATCAGGGCCATTGACTCATCCTCCAATTGCTCCAGTTCTTCCAAGGAATAATAATCATCTCCTGATTGATTGGTAGTAGGAGAATCAAATTCTGCTACTATAACATTGTCTTCAACCTTGGAAGACTGTACCATTCTGTCTGACTGTTGAGATTGTTGTTGATATAGTGGTTGTTGTTGTAGTTGTTCATCAGCTACCAGAGCAGTAGACGTGCTGACCACCCTTCCTTTCCCGTAAACCTCCTTCTGCTGAATCTGCTCCAACTCATAAGTCTTTAACACACCATAGAGCCTTTCCAAAGAAATCTCACTCAGATCTCTTGCTTCTCGTATGGCAGTGATTCTATGTTCGAGATGAGTTGGCAGTGTCAAAAGGAACTTTTTGTTGACCTCCCTGATGGAATAGTATTTACCATTAATATTCAGGTTATTGATCAATGCATTGTACCTCTCAAACACTTCAGTGATTCCTTCTCCTGGATTGGATTTAAAGTATTCATACTCAGAGGTTAGGATTTCTAGTTTGTTCTCCCTAACTTCCTCTGTGCCTTCATTAATAATCTCAATAGTTTCCCAGATATGTTTAGAATCTTTACAATTCATCACATGTCTGTTCATTAGGGGATTAAGGGAATCTACTAAGATTAATTGAAGGCTAGCATCCAGGGAAGCTTCTTCTATTTCAGCAGGAGAGAAGTCCTCAGGATCCTTCACATAAGTTCTCGCTTTGGTGATCACCACATCATTCTCTATTACCTCTGGTTCAATAACCATAGGAATCTTTGGACCCTTCTTCAACACTTGCAAATATTTGGGATTAGCAACCTGTAAAAACAGTAGCATCTTCTTCTTCCACATCACATAATTTTCTTTATCGAAAAGTGGAATTTTAACGGTTCCAACTTTTTGTGTAGTCATTATGAATTTTTGAGTGAATAAAAATTCAAGAAGTGAAAGAAACACAAAGGTCTAGGATCTTGATTTGTACGTTAATCAGAAGGCTCTGATACCAATTGTTAGGTCCCAATTTGTTTGTAGAAGGGGGGTTGAATGCAAACAATACCGTTTCGTCGAATAAAATGCGGAATAAAATTGTGAAACAAAATTCAAGTTAAATAAAACTTTTATTAAACTTGAAAGGTGTTACAACTACGGTATCGATTACAAGGGATTAATCTCAAATCAATTATTACAAAATTAGAATAAATTCGACATGAACTTTTTCTATTTTTGTAATTAAAAGATCAAATGCTAAAAAGCGATTTGAGATTAAGTTCTAGGGATTTTAATCCGCTAGATTGATATACAAGAACAAGATAAGTATTTCTAGTTGATTAGATTTAACATTACAATCTAGAAAATTATGATCTTGAATAAACAGAAGAAGGATGAAATATTTTCTCTTTTGTTCTGCTATGTTTTTTCTTGTTCTGTATTAGCTGCTCTTTTTCTTTTTGCTGAATGAATTATTGTTGATATTGTCTTCTGCTTCTTTTAAACAATCACAGCCGAAGTTGTTGAACTGGTGTGACAATCTATTTGAGCTTGAATGACTTTCGGTGAGACAATCTGTTAGAGCTAGGAAGACAATTAAAATGAACTAGCAAGACTTTCGGTATGACTATTGATTGTCATACCGATTGTCATTGTAGTACAATTGAAATTGTTTTTCTGAATACTTAATTGATTTTAATCTAATTGAAAATTCTATTAAAACAATCAACCGAATTTGCAAGACATTCGGTATGACTATCAATTGTCATACCGATTGTCATACTAGTACAATCAGTTGTCTTTTCAGAATTATCACAGATTTTAATCAATTAATATTCTGAAAATCCTTGAAATTAATTCTAAATTAATTAATCAATTTAATTCAATTAATCAATAAATTAATCCTTGCAGAGTTAATTTATTTTATTAATTAAATTATATGACTTAATTAATTAATAGAGAATTAATACTAACCCTGAGCAGCATCCATTCTTCAGACAATCTTTGAGACTTATGAATCAATTCCGTCACTTCAATGCTGACACTCGATGTACTGTCTGGTTCATGAGTGACTAACTTTCGTGACGTTTCTTCATGTCTTGACTTTGTTGTTCTGATTGAATCCTTGTAATAAATGATACCTTGACGAGATCTCTGTCACTTGATTAAATCCACGATCTTGATTTATATCACTGAGGCATGATCAAATTCTTGAACTTCTTCCAGTGAATCTTCAAGTCTGCAGATGAACAATGTTTCTTTATCCTTTGACAGATGTTACTTTGTGAGATCTCTCTGATGCTTGATCCACTATTTACTTATTACATTCTTATTTGAGTTGAGTTAAATACTCGAATAAACGAGTAGGCTATGACATATGCCTTTCAGTGTATGATAATCTAAGTTTACATTGTGTATTGTGTTACTTGAGTCTGTAAAAGTGTCAATAGATTAGACTGGAGTATTTTTCTGTAAACAGTCTCAAGCCTAAGAATAAACTCTGGAAGAAGATCATGCCTCAGAGACATTGTGAAGAAGTTTGGAGTTGAATAAATCTATTTTGGGAAAAATATTCTAATTCAAGAAATCTACAAGTCACATATCAAGTGATATAGAGAAGTCATCCGAGAACTCCAAAATGGCTTATCGAGAAGTCAAGAATAGCTTATCGAAATGTCGCAGATATATCGACAAGCCAAATGAGAATATGAAGATTAAAGATATCAACAAGTCAATCCTGCATTCGAGAACTCAGAGATATTGACAAGTCAAAATGAAGATATGAAGATTGGAGATATCGACAAGTTAATTTTCTCATTAGAGATCTCAGAGATATCGACAAGGCAATTCTATATGCAGAAGTTTGGAATCCTCGACAAGACAAGTTCACTTATAGAGAACTCAGAGACCTCGACAAGTCAAACCACTTGTAGAGAACTAAGAGATCTCGATACGTCATTATACTTATCGAGATGTCGAGTTCTCTATATAACAAACTGGAGATCTTGATATAAAACTCAAAGTACAAAATGCAGACCAGTTAAATATCCAAGATTATCAATCAACAAACAAATCAATCACTGATTTGAAAAGTCTATAAAAGCAGTTTTAGGAGTTCAAGATCAAAGTCCAAGATTAACTGACAAAGTAAAGTCACGGACATGCACGATTTGCAAAGATACTCCAAGCCAGAAATAAAAAGATTTGGTTATCTTAAAGTAGGTTTTGGTACATGCTATTACATTTTGTGTAAAACTAGTGGTTATTATTATATAAAGTAAACATTGGATGCTTTGTTTATGTTATAACAAAATAGATCTAGAAAATTTTGTAACTCTCAAGAGAGAAGCTGAGTTCTTTATCAACAAAGAACCCGAAAATTTGTAGCAAGACATACTTGATTTTAATATAAAATTAAGTGAGTTTTGAAGATAGTGTGTTCATGTGCATGCTTTATTATTCTTGTTAAACATATTATATCTACAAGTTAGACTACTTTGTTCACCACTTCCATAACAGTTCAAAAAGGTTAAAAAAAATAATCCAAAACACATTCACCCCACTTGTATTTTATTCATTTCCTAACAAGTGGTATTAGAGCTAAATCTGAAAGTAACCAGATTAAAGATCTTGGAAGAATGAATACACAGAAGCTTAGCAGTATCAAGATCCCTACCTTTAACAGATCTAACTACACATTATGGAAAAAGAAAATGATGTTGTTCATAAGAATGGCCAACCCATTGTATATTCAGATCCTCAATGATGGGCCTTTCACCCCCATGGTAAGAGTTGAAGAATCTACGGATGGAGACATGGTTATTCCAGCACATTATGCTCATAATGATCCTTCAGAATAATACTGAACCTGAAAAAGAGAAGGTCTCTCTAGATAGTGGCCTGCAGCTGGTTTTAATAGAGTCACTTGACAATGTAATGTAAAATAACATTGTCAATTGTGACACAAACAATAGATCTGGGAGAAAATAGAGATCTTTTGTGAAGGAACAGAGGAAGTTAGGTCAAACCAAAGGAGGATTCTAGTTTCTCAGTATGAGGGGTTTATGGCTAATCCAAAAGAAGGAATTACTAAAGTTTTTGAAAGGTTCAACAAATTGATAAATGACTTGCAGCTACATGATAAATATTATGAAGCTGATGAGGTTAACCTAAAGTTTCTGCTAGCCCTTCCTGACCATCTTGAACAGAAGATATCAGCCATAAGAGAAGGAAGAGAGCTAAGCAAAATGACTTTGGAAGTTCTATATGGAATCTTGAAAACTTATGAACTTGAAATGCTGCAAAGAAATTCATTGAAAGCACACCATGGACATGTTATTGATGGTTCCATTGCTTTGATTGCAAATTAAAGAGAAGAAAGTGAATATGAGCAAGACAATCAAGTCCCAGTTATTCAATGTATAGAACAAAAGAACAAAGGACCTCAGAAGCAAGTTGTACTAGAGCTGGAGGAAGATGAATATTACACCCGGGATGAGCTAAATGAAATTTATCAATCCATGGATTACTTAGCTAGGAAATTTTCCAACATAAGAGTCAAGAAGCCCAGGTTTTTCAAAAGCAAGGGACAATCTTCCAACAGCAACAATTGGAAACCAAAAGCTCAGTACAATTCAGCTAGCAAAGCTGGCTACAAAATATGATATGTGGACAGATCAAAGATAAGGTGCTTCAACTGTGATGAGTTGGGTCACTTTGCTACTATATACAGAAAGCCCAAAAAGGTGAAGAAGGATAAATCTTACTTGGAACTGGAAGCAAAGTATGAAGCTCTCTTAAAGAAACAATCTGGAAAAGCCTATAATGTAGAAGGAAATAGTTGGAATGATACTGACAATGATGATGATGATGAAGAAGTTGAAAACTATGCACTAATGGATTTTGAGCATGGAGAAGCATCCACATCAAAATCAGAGGTACCAACTCAAACCATTATTGATTTAAATGCTAGTCAATATAAGGAGACTGTGGAGAAGATGAGTGTAGAGATGTTTCATATACACACTAGCATGGTTGCAGCTACTGAGGAAGTCAGTAGGCTAACCAAAGTGTTAAGATGAAAACACGAGCTAAAATTCACGCAAGTATACGCGTTCGCAATTAATATAGAATTCTTTCTAGTTGCTTCCCACAGAGACTCTTTTGGTTAATTTAATATTAATGCACTTATGCAACAATGATATGGCTATCGCTCAACGCTAAGACGAATAATAAAGTGAGATAGTTTATAACTAAGAATTAACTAACATGCAAATACTAAGAGATTAAAAGGGTTGATATACAATATGAGGCAAACATGGGATTCTAACTTCATTAAATACTTTATTCAAAGTTATTGTTCTTAATCTTAGCATACAATGGTGATGACAACTAATCAGATAACACGAAACTAGTAATCGCCAACTTTCATTGCACGAATAACCTACTACCAAACATCCACAAAAGAGATAGAAGCTGAATAGACACCAAATATGTTGAGTCCCTATATGTCTATAGAATTTGACAACATAAAGGTTTAATGAACAAGTTATCTATTGTGATTACATAGGGCAAGTAAGATGGTTTATGAATCATGCATAATAAATACATGAAGCTATGCTAACATGGCAAGTTCTAAATCTTTATATTCACTGTCGCTTCAATAGAGATTATCATGCTATCGTATATATTAGCTACGCACATAAGACGAATAAGCACAACCAATACTAGGATATCAATCAATCACCACACACCAAGATATTGAAACAAATTAACTATTAAAATCCATAAGTAAATCCGTTAGAACCCCACGATAACGATTAGTTCATAACCGAACTCATCATCATCATGGGTTCCAAAGAAAGCATGATAATAAACAAGGTCTTTATAAACTGAATAAAATCACAAAGTACGTAAATAAATGTAATAGGTTCAACAATAAAGAAAACGAGCATCCAAGATTACAACTCAATCAAAGAATCATAAGTAAAACAAGCTCTTCTTCTCCTTTGTTGAATTTGTGCTATTAGGTCTTCTCCCAGCCCAAATCGTCCAGAAGTCCAGCATATCAGTATTCGATTAGAAACATAATTTTGGAAAAATGACCTGGAGCAGCCAACCTGGGATCCGGCGCGCCCGTTCCATACTCCCAAGTGTAGCGCGGTTGCGCTGAGCTACTGGAAAAAATATTTATTTTCTTTATTTTTTTGCCTTCTCTTGATGGTTTCTTCGCGCACTTGACCAAGACTTCATCCTCACACTCTTTCAAGCATATATCACGCAATTTCCAGCTCTTCTTCCTGTCTATGCCCTGAAATGCAAAACACTACAAAAACACATCAAATACACAAATAACTTGAGTATAAAACACCAATTCTAGCCTTTACGAAGCATTCTAAATGGATATAAATGCCACTTAACACAGCCCCAAACTTGAAAGATGCTTGTCCTCAAGCATAACAGACTCAAAAGCAAGAAATAAAATGCATGAATACAGCTACATGAATGCAACGATCCCCTAAGAATAACTAAACCAATCAATAAGCAACATCTCAATGAATGCAATTATTCGCACAAGTTCAATCAAATCCCATAAATCAACTCACAAGATAGAAACGTGCGTGTGTGAAATTGCTTAGAAAATATACTCTCGATACTAGATCAATAATCATAACTCACCACTCATCAAGGCAATCACAAGGTTATAAACAGAAAAAATGATAAACTCAAAATGACTGACAACACTTCAATTTTATCGGAGTTATACACGGATCCATGCTTTTATTCCTAACATAAATCAAACACATATATGCTTATTTGATCGTGTGATGAGTGAGGTCCACAAAAGACTTATACAATAATACCCATGTAGCGAGCGTTAGGTTAGTGGATCCCAGACTATAAAAGCCTTAGATCACTAGGCACAAAGTCCCCTACAACTTAATAACTCGAGTATTAAAGAGCCCACTCATGATCAATTATGCATAACACATATTTTTCTTTTTTTCTATATTTTTTCTATTTTTTTCTTTTTTTTTCAATTTATGAGCGAGTGCATTTCGCTCCATCTCACTCAACCCTACACTACTCATATAAATATGAGCCGGCTACTAGCCATTTGACGCCTAGCCACAACTAGCATTGAAATCCAATATTTTTCTCCAAATTTTAAAAATCCATGTTATTTCACCACAAAGAGAATATCATTCATTCTAGACATAAACAAGTGATTAAACCTCGACAAACAAACAAACCATGATCATGATCTAACACTCAAGCAACCTATAAGACTTAGTAAAAAAATTCTTTGTTTCTAGCATGCAACTCAATTCAATAGGTCTTAACATTCCTATTTACGACATCACTACACTCGCATCAACATCACAAATCAATCGGTAAATTAACCTAAGTGATCATGTTATAATACAAATGCAACTATATGCAACATACTAACATGATAACAAATACGCATAACAAAAACAAAAACAAAAACTACATGACAAATATGCAAACTATATGAAATAAACTATCATGAATATGCATCTATATGGGCTCACACATAAATATTCCTTAACTATCACCCCCAAACTTAAAATTTTCACTGTCCTCAGTGAAGGTAATAGTAAGGAATCAAGGCATACCTACTCAGAAAAAGAACCATCATCACCCTCTACGGGTGGAGTGTCAAGAGGCAAGTACATAACATCCTCACCAAAAACTGGCCAGTGAATGTCAACTCCTGTGGCCTTGAAAGCTGTTCCCAATGCAAGGGTGAGATCATGTGCAAACCTACTATGCGACTCGTACATCGCATCCATCCGCCTCGATAAATGCCTATACTACGCCGAACCCAAACCAGCACTATCCTCGGCTTCCTGCTGCAAAGAACTAGGATCACCAGTCTGATGCCTCCATGGTGCTCTGCGTGCCTGAGAATCACCACCAGCATATGTCTGATCAGCCGGCTGTCCACCCGACAAGTGATCATATGTGTAACCAAGCCCCTTCTCCTCAGCCTTTCCATCATACCACTCTTGCATGCTCGAGAGCGTGGAACTGTCAATGGGGTCGCTCGGTAACTGAAGTTGCTCGTGTGCGGGCCAATGAACACCCACCGCTACACAAAGCTTGGTCAGAATCAAAGCATAAGGGATAGACCCCGTAGTGCTCCCACGCAAAAACCTCAAGATACCCTTATGAATCAAAGAACCGAGATCCACATAATCTCCCTGTAAGATCCCCCAAAACAACCTCGTACGATCCACAGTGACATCATGCACATGCGATGAAGGCATAATCTTTGCACAAATAAAAGCGTTCGAAACACGTGTAAACCTGTTCATACATGAAGCGGGGAAGTTGGCATAGTCGCTCGAACCCCTATTGAACTTCCAATGTGTCTTCGAGACACACAACGTAGCCACGATAAGATCCAAATCAAAATCATCCCCCGTCTTAGCATTATAATCCTCCTGAGTCAGCTGTCTCTCGGGCTGGTTGATCACCCTGCGAATCACCTCCGGGGTGTAGTCCATTGTGAACCCCCGCACCACCGAATACCCATTCTTCTCCGCCTTCGCGTTCGCATAAAACTCATGAACAACACTCATAGGCACAGCCGTAGGTGCCTCACAGAAAGAAATCCAACCGATCTCCAGAATCATCTCTAGAATCAACAACCTAGTATACTCCGCTTCAGCCTCCGGAGTCAGAAATCGAGGCCTCGAACCACAAATACTCAAAAAGTTGATAGTGGCGGGGGCAGTGCTGCTGCTGTCTTGACATCGGGCTCTCTTGGATGCCATTGGGATTGATAAAGTGAGAAAAGAGATATGTTGTAGAGAGATTTAGTGTTTGAGAGAATAAAATAAGGTGAAGAAGGATGTATGGAAGTGTATGTATAAATAGATACTGAAGAATTAGTTTTGCAATAGAAGTGGGAATTGATTATGGGAATTGTGGGAGTAATGGGGTGATTGAAATTGATTTGGAGGAAATATGGTAGTGGAAAGAAGGAATTTTGGCTGGGTGTAAAATTTTGTTTTTCTGATTTTTTTTCTTTTCCAGGTGGTCAACACGGCCGCCCCGCCAGGCTGCGTGGGCGCGTCGTGCTTCTATTCATACAGCGCAGCCGCCCTGCTTCCCAGCACGGGCGCACCGTGCTACTGTAGTTTCAGCACGGCCACCCCGCTTCCTGGCACGGGCGCGCCGTGCTTCTAGAAAAAAAACTGATTTTGTTTATTGATTTTTTTTATGTTTTGTTCAATTTTCTTCCTCCTTTCTGCTTTTCTTACCTACTAATGTACAACAAGCTTGGGTTTCCTCCCAAGAAGCACTTGGTTTACGTCATTAGCTTGATGTAGATTTTCGAGATCAAGTTGCCAAGAAAACGACACTAACCACTTCACGATTTACCATATCCCCATAGTAATGCTTCAAACGCTGTTCATTTACCTTAAATGCTTGGCCTGGATCATTCTCAAAAATCTCCACCACTCCATGTGGAAACACAATTTTGACAACAAACGGCCTTGACCATCTCGACTTCAATTTTCCAGGAAAAAGACGAAGACGAGAGTTGAACAAAAGAACTTGTTACCCCGGCACAAATGATTTGAGCACTAGACCCCTATCGTGCCACCTCTTGACTTTTTCCTTATACATTTTGTTGTTCTCATACGATTGAAGTCGGAACTCGTCGAGTTCATTCAATTGAAGCATCATTTTCTTACCAGCTGCTGTCAGATCAAAGTCCAGTTTTTTCAAAGCCCAATATACCTTGTGCTCTAGCTCCACATGCAAATGACATACTTTACCATAAGCCAACTGAAATGGTGACATGCCTAACAGGGTCTTGAATGTTGTTCGATATGCCCCAGCTTCATCCAGCTTCAAAGACCAATCTTTCCTCGATGGACACATAACTTTTTTTAAATTGCGCTTGATCTCTATGTTAGATACCTCAGCTTGACCATTAGTCTGAGGATGGTAGGCTATAGCAATGTGATGATTCACATTATATATCTGCATCATAGCAGTGAACTTGGGTTTGCAGAAATACTATTCCTCGTCACTAATTATGACTCTTGGAGTTCCAAATCTTGTGAATATCTGCTGTGAAGAAAATTGATCACTACCTTCGCATTATTTATCGGTAAAGCTTTAAGTTCCACCCATTTCGACACATAGTCGACCACCAACAAGATATACTGATTATTGCAACATGAGACAAATGGCCCCATAAAGTCAATTCCCCAAACATCGAATACCTCAACCTCAAAAAGCACATTAAGAGGCATTTCATCCTTCTTTGACATATTACCAACACGCTAACGTCGATCACATTTTAAAATGAACTGATGCGCATCCTTAAAAAAGTTTTCCAGAAGAATCCTGCTTGAAGGATACGAGCTGCTATCTTTTCTCCACCATAGTGGCCTCCATTTACACTCGAATGGCAGTCTCATAAGATTCCCCCCGTTTCGCTGTACAGAATACGTCTCCTGATAATTTGGTCAACTCCTTGCTGAAACAAAAATAGTCATCCCACATGTACCACTTCACTTCATGAAGAAACTTCTTCCTTTGAGCATAAATCAAGTCTGGAGGCATAACGTTGCTCACAAGGTAGTTCACAATATCTGCGAACCACGGTTCTTCTGCTTGCACCCCAAATAACTGCTCATCGGGAAAAGACTCATTTATCAATGACTTATCCTATGAAGTTGTACCTGGATCTTTTAAACGAGAGAGATGATCCGCAACTTGTTTCTCAATACCTTTTCTATCCTTAATCTCCAACTCAAACTCCTGAAGTAAAAGAACTAATCGAATCAATCTAGGCTTTGAGTCCTTTTTCGAGACAAGATAGTGAATAACAGCGTGATCAGTGAAAACTGTCACCTTCGTCCCAAGCAAATAAGATCATAACTTCTCAAAACCGTAGATAATGGCCAATAGTTCTTTCTCCGTAGTAGTGTAGTTCAGTTGTGCACCATTGAGGGTCTTACTAGCATAGTAGGCCACATGAAATATTTTTTCTTTCTTTGCCCAAAAACTGCTCCAACTGCATAATCACCTGCATCACACATCATTTCAAACGGCTCATTCCAATCAGGTGCAGTTATGATTGGTGTCGTGATCAAGCTCTTCTTTAAGCTCTCAAAATCAGCTAGGCACTCGTCATCAAACTTGAAAGGGGCATCTTTCTCTAGAAAATTGCATATCGGCTTCGAAATTTTAGAGAAGTCCTTGATAAAATGCCGATAGAAACCCGCATGACCAAGAAAACTGCGAATTCACTTAACATAAATTGGCGGGGGAAGGTTTTTAATGACCCTCACCTTGGCTTTGTCCACCTCAATACCTTTACTAGAGACTTTGTGCCCAAGAATGATGCCCGGTTGCACCATAAAGTGACATTTCTCCCAATTGAGAACCAGATTGGTCTCAACGCACCTTTTCAGCAGTAAACCAAGATTGTGCAAGCATTCATCATAAGAAGTTCCAAAGACAGAGAAGTCATGCATGAACACTTCTACATTATTTCCAATCATATTAGAGAGAT